>NC_066554.1:14234016-14289016 GCF_024679095.1 Eriocheir sinensis
CATTTCAGAATCTCAAGTCGGAGGTGGCACATGCAGCTTCTTTAAACCTTCTGGATTACAAGAAGCGCTTCGTGCCTGTGACAGACGCAAGCAATGTTGGAACAGGTGCGATGCTTGCAAACACAGCAGGAAATGGACGATTGCTTCCGGTTGCATTTTCCCACCGTACCCTCACCCCGGCGGAGAGACGTTACTCAGCGACCGAAAATGAACTTTTGGCGGTGATAGTCGCAATAAAATGATTCAGGATTTACCTGTACTCCTCCCAGTTTGATCTGATCACAGATCACCGGGCTCTCCGCTGGCTCAACTCTCTCGATGTAAGTGAAGAACGGGGCAGAAGGGGGAAATGAAACGATTGTGCCTGTGATACCTGCATCACTAAGGGTGCAAGCCCTCCGACTAGTGCACGATGCACCCCTTAGCGGTCACATGGGACGGAGGCGTACGTGGGAGAGAGCGAGGAATTGTTTCTGGTGGCCGGGATGAAGGAGGACGTCAATGGCCACATTAGTAAATGTGAAGCACGTGGGACCAATAAGGGGACGAAGACGCCGGGTAAGGCACCACTTCAAGGTACGTTAATACCTGGTTGCATGAATGAAACCGTGCAGATTGATTTCGTGGGGCCTTTCCCGACATCAGGCAAACACAAGTTCTGGTACTTGTTACACATGCAAGACATCCTCACACGATACATAGTGATGGTGCCCACCCTTGATGCCACGTCTGATACGGCGTCGAGGACTTTTTTCGATGGATGGATTTGCATGTTCGTGCTACCGCGCACTCTCTCCTCTGACAGTGGTACGCATTTTACCTCTTATATGTTCCAGGCAGTTTGTCGTGAAGCAGGTATCCAGCAGCGGCTTGGCTCACCCTACCACCCCCGCAGCCAGGCCCAGGTGGAGAGGTAGAACCAGTTGGTGGACAACCTTCGGTGCCTTTTTACGAACAACATCGACCAGTGGCCTGAAATGGTGCCCCATCTGCAGTTCAGCCACAACACTGCAAGGAACACCTCGACGGGACAGTCACCACACCAGCTAGTAATTGGTTTCCCCGCCAGACGGCCGGAACAGGTAATCGCCCGTGAAGTATGTCATGGTGACCCCGATTGCTATATTCCAGACCTGAGTAATGCAGAGTCAGCGCGAAAATTAGTGCAAGAGAAAACGAGGAAAATCCAGAGGGCGGTGCGGACAGCGAAGGAAAGGATTGCCCTGGCACAAAGGAGAAGGAACAGCAGTTATCGGAGTAGAGGAGAAGTTTTCCAGGTGGGAGAGCTCGTACCCCTAAAGCTCTCCAATGCAAAGCGACGCTTCAAGAGGGGCAAGAAAGTCGCCCCCTACCTGTCTCGCCGTTACCGCGTCGTCAAGGTGTTTAGGGGAGGATGGTCTTATCAGGTCATCCCCGAGGACGAACCAACGGGCCGAGTGGAGATGAGTCACTACGATGGACTCGAAAGAGCACCGACAACACCCTACTCCTGGGAGGCCCCATACGATCAGACGCAACCTCCCCTCAGGGACGCAGCCCACCTTTTCGACGGTCGACACGAAACAGATAGCCTCCGGAAAGATTACATGTCGATCCCCGCCGAACTGCGTATGAGTCCGAGTGGGAGGAACACTACGACGACGAGATGGATGAAGACGACGATGAATATGATGTACATTATGTTAGCGATAGTCATAAATGAAGGTTTTTTTAGATGTGGGGTGTGAGAGTTAAGTGTATATTATGATAACAAGGGTTCTTACTGTGTTAGTTGCTGGGTTTGTAACTCGAACTCCATTCGAGCCGAGGCATTGAGATTAGAGATACTTGATCAGGATATCAGTTAGGTGCCGGCCTCCATAACACTTACTTGGGAATTAAGCACTTCTTTGAGACGCCGTTTTATTCGACATTGACTGCTGGAAGATCGCACGTTATACCCCAGCATCACCTTTTTTTTACGTTTCCGCCTATGGCGGCGGTATGCTCTCTTGGTGAGGCCTGAGGGTCGGCCTCAGCCCGTTGTGGTGCAGGCAAGTGTTTATAATGGCGCCTTCTTGCTTGGTTCATGCTGCCCCCCTGAGCACATCAATGATCCTCTCTTTTATAGAGAGAATCTAGAGTCTGGGTTGATAGGTGGTCTTCTGGACAGCAAGTCCAGTCACTGCCACTCGGGGATGACTGCAAAATCATAGCTTGTGGCACCGGGCCGGGAGCGAACCAGCGTCGTCCTGGACGTAGCACTGTTACACTAACTACTCAAGTCACCGCCTCCTTGCTGCAGGGGTACAATAACCGCTCCTTGTCAGCAGAGAAACCTTTCGTCTTGAACAAGGCTAGAACCTCAGTATGATTAATGTGTGTGTGTGTGTGTGTGTGTGTGTGTGTGTGTGTATTTTAATAATGAATGATCACGAGTTGGACTCGCAATCGCCAGCAAGTACCCTCCTGATTAGAACAAGGCTCATTAGTCGATCTCTGGGTACTGCCAGGACCTCACACACCACACACCCCATCCCCCTTGCTCAAGAGTGGATAGTAACCACTCCTATTCAGCGAAAAAAAAAAAAAACAGCCTGAGCAGAGCTCGAACCACTGTCTGCCACGCCGCTAAGCCTGGCAGCGCAGCCTTTTAACGGACTGAGCTATCAGAGAGAGAGAGAGAGAGAGAGAGAGAGAGAGAGAGAGAGAGAGAGAGAGAGAGAGTGTGTGTGTGTGTGTGTGTGTGTGTCTTATTTGTGCATGGGTAAAGTACATAAATGGCATAAGGGATCCTGTAAGCAAATCCTTAGCATTATTTGTTATGTAATATTTCTACCGTGCTTTCTGTGTTGCTGCTTAAATTTTTTTTTCAAGATTTCACTTTCAAGATTTCACTTTCACCTAGAGCATTTTTGGCAATCCAACCGTCTATTAGTCTCCGTCGCTCTCTTCCCTTCTCATCCCCTGTATGTGGTCCCACAAGACAGGTGTGTGACCTCAACGTAAATACTCTCACAGTGTAAACCAGGTGCGAGCAGCCTCGTTCTCTCTTTTTTTTTTCTTTTCTTTTTTTTTACATTCTGCCTACAGCGCCTCTTTCTTGATGGGGCCTGCTGGTAGGCCCTGGCCTGTTAGTGGCCCAGCCAAACGTTTTTTTTAATAGTGGCTCATTCCCCGAAAGTCATTTCGCTCCTCTTTAGAGAGTTTTGCTAGATTCCGATTTGACAGGTGGTCATCAGGACAGCATGTGAGTAGTTTTAGGTCACAAAAAAATTCTGTAATTCATTATTCTCATTCCTTCTTAATTACTTTTTAGCTGGTGATTGAAATATTTTACAAGTCGACCAGTAGCTCAGAAATATGATGTCAACCTGTCACATTCAACCATATGATTTTTTTTTTTCAATAAAGAAAGAAGGGAGGGACTAAAATAAACAAAAAACATCTCGTTCACAGTATCGTTCGCAACTCATGTACGTATATTGTGACTTTTCAAAAGCCCATTGAGGGCAACTGTTTTGTTATTTACATCTTACACCACACGACCAATGTGATATCTGTCATCTGCAGTAAATTCAATAATTCGTGGCCACAATATCTTACAGCAGCGGAAAAGTAACGGAGTCAGGTAAGAAGACAGAGTGTGTGTCCAGGTCGTAGAGATAAAAATTGTAGCAACCTTCGTCTCTGTATCTTCTTCCATTTGACTTGCTCCGCCGTCAACGCGCCGGCTCCAAGGAAACGCCTCACCACCTAATTTTAACTTGTCTTGCTGCAGCGCCCGTCCCATTGGCCGCCATCATACCCTATCGCCGTCTCCTTCCCTTTATCACTACCACCACCCACACCCATTGCTAGCACCCACGCTGTCTCTTATCTCCACTCCGTAGCCACTTCCTCGTCCTCATTTGGTTTTCTTCTTTTCCTCCCTTCTCCTCCTTCTCCTCCCTCTCCTCCTTCTCCTCCTCCTCCTCCATCCTTTTATTTCCTCTTCCTCTTCATCCTCCTTATACTACTTCTCGTTTTTTCTTCTCTTTCAACTTTCCGCTCCTCACTCTACTAATTTCTTTTGACATCATGAATCAACATTTATACCATTTGACATTTTTTCCTATACTTCGAAGTTCCTAAGAATCAATTTTAATTATTAATGAAAAAGCTTTATAGCTCCTCGAGACAAGTATCACAGCACCACGATTCCAACATCAGCCCGCCTATCTTCCACGACCCACCCTGGACTTATCACCACCCCCCACCTCACATCCAGTCGTGTACCTCGTCATCAAACCACAACAAACAACAGCATCAATTTGAAGTTTAATTCCTTCTTTCCTGTAACTCGAAAACCATCATTGTTAAATGTATGCACTGTCTCTATTACGCTTATCAGCAGCATACTATCGCTTGCAGCCCTATCATTTCCATCGACGATCGCTATCACTATAATTATTTCCCCAATTGTATTCGTTATCATCACCAACACCGAACCCATCTTCATAAACACACACACACACACACACACACACACACACACACACACACACACACACACACACACAAACAAACAAACAAATATTACTTCCCCTATTTTTCAGCCCTAAGTTATGGTTGATCAAAAATCTGCCTTAGAGGTAAGGCAGTGGCTCAAGAGGCGTCTTGATACCATTTCCAACTTACCTCTCAATTCTTGCAAAATTCACGGTCTTTACAGAATACACTAACTCCGATTCTTTGAAACACCATCTCTCCTCTAAATCTACCTCCTCTTCCATACCGAATCACAGGTTTTTAAAACAACTGACAGTAATTTTTACTCTATTCCATTATTTCTCCATCCTAAATTTCAGTCTACTAGCAAGATGCTGCGTCTATGTACGTAATTGTATTACTTTTCTCGTGCTCACGACTATGAAAGTACAGAATTTTCCACTGGCTGGCTGACTTAATTGCCATTCTATTACTAAGTAGAGGGCCGGATCCAGACCCCAAATCTGACAGATGCCAATTTTGCCAGAATCTTGTTGCGGTCTATCGATCGCGCGCGCGCAAAGCCAGCTGGGGGTCTTGTTTTTTGTGCATTTAGAGACAAATGGAGTGAATTGAGAGGGGTTAAAAATGAATTGCCAAGGAGTATGCTTTGACTAATAATGATTAAGTATTCAGAAAAAAAACACAACTATCTGTTTCACAGAATAATTTGCGGACCAGCTAAGGAATACGTTGGATTTTGGCGGCAAAATCTGACCGATGCCCGCATCGGTGATCTCAGACTCAAGCTAAAGGAAGGCAAGCCAGGTATTCTCACGTGGGGGGGCGCTGGACCAAAATTGGTGTGGACTGCGCAGGCAGACTGTGACGTCACAGGCTAGACGTGCGTGGACTTCAGTCTTGATCCAGCCACCGGTTAGAGGAGGTCTATCTGAGCGGTCCGTTTTCTGTGACATAGGAAACTCTACAATTGTAGAGTATGCCTTCGTGTTGCATTGTTCGTGGGTGCAGATCCCTGCATCCCAAAAGGACCACACTGCTTTTTCAGTCTCCCAAAAGATGAAGTTACAAATACAGTTTAGTACTGTGTATTATTTCATTAGGCATATATGTACATAAATAAATCTTAAGTATGTAGCCTCATTAGATAGCACAACGGAAGCTGCCAAGCTGTAGAGGGAAAGAACTCAATGAGCTTAGCTGCACTGGGCACCATGGTTTATACCCAAGACTTATTATAGGTGAACAAATAATTTAAAGAAGAATGGGAACCCTGGATTATATGTGAATGCACTTGCCCTATATAGTCATTATTATAATTATTATTATTATATGAGTGAATTGCCCTAACACTCCAGGGAAAATTAATGCAGAGGGCACTAAAACAGTACTGAAAGACAGTGCAGTCCAGGATCAGAACCTACTTAGACGTGCAACGAACTACATTACATTAAGATACCTTTAAATTCTCACACGCTCTCTCTCTCTCTTTCTCTATCTATCTCTTGCTCTCGTGTACTTGGAGAAAGAATATAAGGAGAGGGCATGACGTCACAGAAGTGAAGCAGTCTTGGCCTTGGCTTCGCTCCTCCCACCCCTACACCCCATGCTTCACCTCACACGCTGAGGGCCACTCCATGTATTCTTCCTCCAAGCTCGTATAGCCCGTGACGTCACTTAGATGCGCAGCGAGTGGTGGGGTAGGGGAGATCGAGACTGGCATCGATGGCATCAGTCTGGATCCGGCTCTGAAATATGTGTGTTGTATTGCTCTCCCTTAATTCTAAAAAACTATGTGAAATTCTTTGACTATTTGAATTTCAAAGGGGAACATGCTGAAACACCTTCCTTGGAAGGCGATATTCACCACTAGGGGCCGTATTTATCATGAAGTATTTATGAGAACTAATAAATATCCTCCCAGACTTACCTACGTCACACATTTGGGAGGCACTCGTAAGATATATTTATCAATTTGCAAAGAGAAACCCACAATTAAGAGTAGGAGTGAAATCGGGAGAAGCATGTGAGAAGAGTAGAAGCAAAGCCATGTTGAAAAAAAATAAAATTGAGTTTGGGTGCATAAATAACGAGTCATATATAAATTTAGATTAAAACAAACAAATATTTCATGTAAAGTCATCGAGTTTGGGTGTTTTGTATCGTACATCCAATTATTTTCCCGTCTCATAGAAAGTATTTATATACAAGGGCTTTGTCTGCTGATGAAAAAAAAAGTACGTTCCATGTGTAGGGGGCTCCATTTACACATTTACAGGGCTCCACTAGCCACTCATTTCTACTTTCCTTATAGGAACAGTGATTAGCGGACTTTATTACTTATTTATTTTTGCCCTTGAGCTTTTTGCTCTACTGTAAAAATAATATTTTTAAGAGATCTGGGTCAAAAAGTTTTATCTCATCATCCTCCCTCCTCTTACTGACTGTTTTCTATTCCTTAAATAATTCTGCCGTATTATTTCTTCCCTTTTTAACTGCCATCGCTATTTTCATGCTAACTTATCTTCCAAACTATGCTGCATGCTACAGCCTCTTCCGCGGCCTCGCGCACAAGACTTTCAAGTAGATAATTCCTATATTTTACAAATTCACCTTTCCATGGTAAACTTAGCCATAGCCTTCTTGTCTGTATTTACTCCTTCCTTGAACGTGAACCTCTTGAAGAGGGGATCCCTACGATACCTTGCCACCATAAACTTTACTTTTCTTTTTCTTTATATATCTTGTACTCTATTCGTTGGATCAGTGTTTTTATCTCTCTTTTCTTTTATATATATTTTGTTTACGTGTTCGCCTATAGCGCCGGTAGGCTTTCTTCAGGGGCCTGGTGGTCGACCCAAGCCCGTCATGGCGCAGACAATTTTTATTATAGTGGCGGCATTTATTTTTGGCTCATGCTGCCCCCCGGAACTCATTTTTGATTCACCTGGACGGTTTCTTCTAGAGTCCGGGTTGATGGGTGGTCTTCAGGACAGCATGTGGGTAGTTTTAGGCCACTCGGCGGTGACTCAAAAACCCCAGGGGTTAGCGTGCGGATTTGAACCCGCGTCGTCCAGCATGCGGTGAATGCGGGGCCCGCACGGTAACCACTCAGCCACCGACTACCATGACGTTACGTTGACACTTTTACTATAAGCATGCACAGAAACACACAAAAAACGAAAAAAATAAACCGCAGAACCGTTCTCGCAAGTGACAATAATAATCACATTACAAAATGGGTCACCAACATCACCAAATGAATGCTCATACTATGTCAAGACTATGCGTTTACAAATTGCTGCACCAACATCATCATAGAATGAATATTCATAATATCTTTGTCAAGAATTCGACCATCGCTGCCACCAGCACCACTACTATCACCATCACCACCATCACCCCCACCACCATCATCACCACCACCAACATCACGACCACCACCACCACCACCACCACCATCACCATCATCACCAGTTTCACCACCTCCACAACCACCACAACCACCACTCCCACCACAACCACCCCCACCACCACCACCACTACAGCCACCACCATCATCACCAACACCACCAACACCACCATCACTCCCACCACCACCACCACCACTACCACCCCTCCCACCACCATAACCACCACCATCACTGCCACCACCACCACTACCACCATCACTCCCACCACTACCACCACCACCACAACTACCACCACTACCACCACCACCACCACCACAAACAACAACAACAACAACAACAACAACAACAACAGCAACAACAGTAACAGCATGACTTTGTGCACGCCGATAACCATCTCCAAATGCAAAACCAACAAGCAAAAAAGCCAAAAGAGCTCTCCATCTCTCTCTCCTCAGTCCTTTATTTTATTTCTAGACAACGCCCCGCACTACTTGCTTAGACAGGTGAGCCTGTTGTCCACCACCTGCTGTTTCACCCCCATCTGCTGGCTCACTTGCTGAGACATCCACCTGTATATTCACTCCCTTAAAGTTTACAGGTGTCGCTGTATGTTACTGCAGAGGCTGGCTTTCTATTCGTCCTGATAATCGACACTTCGGGGAGAGAGGTCTTGAGAAACATCAATAGGCAAGTGAGGCCAGTCTGGGATGAAGGAAACTGAGGAAACGGACACTGGGCACAAAGACACTCAAGTACTCACGCGCGCGCGCACACACACACACACACACACACACACACACACACACACACACCGTGAACCCCAAAGAGTGCCATAGAGCACACACACATATGGCTTGAGTTTTAGAGAGACAGGAAAGTAAAGCAAAAGGACGGTAGTTTGAGGGATTAGAACGGTCACCCTTCTCAGGCACAGGCTGTATGTAGGCGTACTTCCTGCAGGAAGGAAAGGTAGATGTTGACAGGAAGAGACGGAAGAGTTTGACCAGGCTGGGAGTCCGCACGGAAGCACAGTTTTTAAGGACAGTAGGAGGCACTCCATCAGGTCCATAAACCTTCTGAGGATTGAGGCCAGAGAGGGCATAGAAAACATCATACTTAAGAATCTTAATAGCAGGCATAAAGGAGTCAGAGGGGGGATGAGTAAGAGGAATATGCCCAGAATTGTCCAGTGTGGAGTTTATAGAGAAAGTTTGTGCGAAGAGTTCAGCCTAAAGCCCCGTTCACACTGTGCCGACTCTGGACCAAGGCAACCCATGACTCTAGGGTACACGAGCGTCTTGGGTGTTGATGTGAAAGGGTCGGGCATATCTTGAAAGAGGTCTTGAGACTGCTGTGCAGACGTCGTAACGGGAGTCTGGAGTCGTGAGGGGTAGCGCAAAAAAGTATTCCATGCTAAACTTTCACGACAAGAGTCGGCAAGAGTCTGGACCAACCATCACTTCCGGTTGTGGTCTGAGGGAGGTCTGGGGCAGTTGTGACGACTGTCGTCAACAGTCTTGGCTTGTCTTGAGATAGTCGTGACGACCGTCGGGGCCATTTTTTAAATTTTTACCGTTTCCTGTCGGCACAGTCGTCTGTGCCGACTACTTAAGAATGATGAGGGACTGTCGTGACGACAGTCTTCGCCTAATGAAGGACGTTCGTGACGACTGTCGGCTCAGAAATATTGGCTAACACTGCTGCCATCAAGAAATTTATACATTTATTTTGCAATCACAAGCACAATAACAACTGGGCATGGTTACGTTTCGCTGGCACAAACTACGGAGCCGCACAGTACGCATGCACGCACTCCTTTTGCCTCGATCTCTCTTGTGTTGAATGACAGGTTGCCACCCTGAGGTCAGAAAAATGTGGAATGCAACCTCTCACGCTGCTGCTGGTGGAGGCAAGAGGGAAGGGGGAGGGACATTACGTCGCGTATTTTACACGTATTTTAGGACGAAAGTTTGACAGATTTTACGGGCTGGTTTTGTGATTAACCGAAAAATGCGCTCACTGCAATTTTAAGATACTGAATTTTATCAGCTTGACCATTCAGATAATAAAATACCGTACGGAACAAATGCCGTTCCATATTGGTTCAAAACGGAACGATAATTTCATTCTCGAATACAGAGCGATTCCGTATTTTAAGGAACGGCAAGGCTGCCACCAAGACAGTCGCCAAGACAGTCGCGAAGACGGTCAGGAAGATTGTTGGCCAACTCCTTGGCAACTGTCGGCCAGCTAGTCGGCCAACCAGTTGCCAGACAATCTGGAAGACTGTCGTCTAGACAGTCAAGACTGTCGGCCAATCGGTCGGCAGATTCGTGGTTGTCATAGACATGGCGCCATTTCAAAAAATGACCGATGAGACTCGTCTTGAGACTAGTTGGCAGCATGCCGCAGACATTATGCCAACTAGCTGGCCGAATGTCCCAGACAGTCGGCATTCATGGAAGCCGACACCAAGACGCCAAAAAAATCTTGGAGCGGGGGAGCCGACTTGTCAAATGCAGTAGTCGCTGGGTTGTCTTGGACCAGAGTCGGCACAATGTGAACGGAGCTTTAGAGATAGAAGAGACGGCGGTGCTACTGTCAGAAATAAGGAGAGGTGGGAAAGATGAAGATGTGAAACTGAAGGAGATATTTTTGAGTAGGTGCAAAAAGTCTTTGGAATAATTAGAAAAAGCAAGGTTTTGACATTTACTATGGCTTTTGGTAAATCGAAGAATATATTTGGCACGATTCCGGGCGAAAATGTAAAGATCATGGTTAGCAGGAGTGCGAAGGCTCTGGTACCTTTCGTAAGCCGCCACTCTATCTATCTTTGATAGCCCGAGAAAAAGCGTGATTGAACCAAGGCTTTTTAGCATGAGGAGTAGAGAAAGTACGTCGAATGTGTGTTTCCATTTTAGAGACAATTACCTCAGGGATGGGATGGGCACAGACAGAGGGGTTTCTCTCCTGGAAGCAGTAATCATTCCACGGGAAATTGGAAAAGTACATCCTCAGGTCGTCCCACCGAGCTGAAGTGAAATGTCAGAAGCACCGCCTCTTCGGTGGGTTCGAGGATGTAAAGGAGCGATAGGAAAGGATACAGCAATAAGGTTGTGATCGGAGGAGCCCAGTTGAGAGTTGTTTTCGATGGTATTTATTGTTGTTCCTGTTATTGTTTTTGTTGTTGTTGATGTTGATGTTGCTGCTCCTGATAAGGTTGATGTTGCAGATGCTGCTTGCCATGTTTATGTTGCTTTTGTTGTTTGTGTTATTGTTGTTTTTGCTGATCTTCCTCCTCCTCCTCCTCCTCCTCCTCCTCCTCTTTCCCTCTCTTAGAATGACGTTTAAGATTCGATGTCGACTAAATTGCTCTTTAGTACTACTACCAGGTTATGTGTACCTTCAATGGAGCAACATAAATCGTACAAATAAAGATCCAGTAAAAAGCAACACCAACAAAAACTTAGAACTACGAAGCGCATAACATATATAATTATCAATGTGTTGACTGAAATGTTTCCCAGCAGCTGTCATTCATGTCCCATCGACAGACAGGTTGATTATTGTACCACAACATCCTGGAATAAGGTAGATAATTGAAGGAAGGAAAGAGGCAAAGGGAAACAGGGTGAGCAGAGCTAAACATAAAAAAAAGTTTAATAATAATAAATTCTGTGCTACAAATGAAAACCCATTCTGTGAAGTTACTATTGCTTGAAGTTCTAGTTGATCATATTTGTTTTATATCTAAGTGGGTCATCCGGTACCTTCTGCTTCACCCTTGTGCTCTCCCTTGACCCTTGCACCTTGTCGCCAGCACCTGACGTGCCCTAGACCGCACTTCAATCTGTCTACACACACACACACACACACACACACACACACACACACACACACACATCGATAGGATACTAGCTGGCAATTGCGAGTCCAACACGTGACGATGGAGTGGGTGAATTACACACACACACACACACACACACACACACACACACACACATCGGGAGGGTACTAGCTGGCAATTGCGAGTCCAAAACCTGACGATGTAGTGGGTGAATTTTACACACACACACACACACACACATACACACACACACTCTCTCTCTCTCTCTCTCACACACACACACACACACACACACACACACACACACACACACACACACACACTCCAAGGTCAAAAAGGGTGTTAATCTCTCCCTTTCAAAAGCCTTCCTCCTCCACGTCTACTTGTCTTCCTCCTCCTCTCGTACCTAAACTCTCAGCCCACTTCCGTCACCCCCCTGTTCTTCCCTGCCCCTCTCGCACACCCTCTTCCAGCCTGTCTGGCCCCCTTCCCCTTGCGACGAGGCGCGTGTTTAAGTACTGCTGTTCACACATTGATCACAGCTCGATACTGATCGTCGCCTTGCCAACTTTTCAACACTTCCCTTTTCTTCCTCTCCCCTTAAAAATTTACATAGTCCTGGTGGAAGCTCCGAGTACAGAAGTATGGGGAGGGGAGGGAAGGAGGTGGGTGGATATGTGTGTGTGTGTGTGTGTGTGTGTGTGTGTGTGTGTGTAATTCACCTATTGGTCTGCTGCGGGTCTCTCTCGAGACAGCCAGCCGTTCCCCTACGGAAGGAGCTCGGAGCTCAGTGACTGATCTTTGGGTAGGGCTGAGACCACTCACACACAACACACTGCGACAACGAGGTCACAACTCCTCGCCTTACGTCGCGTACCTACTCACTACTAGGTGAACAGGGGCTACACGCGAAAGAAGATAAACCTAACTTATCTTCACCCGGTCGGGGAATCGAACCCCGGTCCTTCTGGTTGTGAGGCAGACGCTCTAACCACTGAGCTACCGGGTCGTGTGTGTGTGTGTGTGTGTGTGTGTGTGTGTAAATCTGAGAGATCAATCTGCCTTTCTGTTCTTCTACCGTATAGATCTATAGACAAGGTGAAGAGGGTATCAAATGGGACATAATGGATGAAATGAGAGAACGAATAAGAGACGGAAGAGAAGAATTGATAAAGGGTAGAAGGGGAAAGAAGGGCTTATAGTCTGGCAGCCACTGACGGACTCAGGACAGATTTCATCTCTGTGATA
This sequence comes from Eriocheir sinensis, assembly GCF_024679095.1. NCBI lineage: Eukaryota > Metazoa > Arthropoda > Malacostraca > Decapoda > Varunidae > Eriocheir > Eriocheir sinensis. The sequence continues at coordinate 14,246,995 of NC_066554.1, forward strand.
AGAGCTCAAAGTTGCCTTCAGGCATTTCAGATTTCTGAGGACTTTCAAAATATTTTCTTTTTAAAGGGTCCTTGAAAGGGAGACTAAGGCAAAACAAGCCTCCCGAGCGAGATACAGGCGTTCATCAAGAGCAAACACAGAAAAACACAACAAATAAAATCGAAATTTAGAAAATATAATCTTTCCTCTTATTTCAGACATTATTAATTAAGCAGCTAAGAACCACTTACAAATCATTTACAAATCCATCTTAAACCAAGTAGGCACATATGAGGGCGGTTCCATCACAATAAACCCAAGATGCTAATAAGGAACACAAAGGAAGAACAAACAACAGCAGACCTGCTGGTCCTTACGAGGTTGTTTGTGACAAGCTACACTAACTATTTAATCAAAGGTGGAAGATGAAGGACAGCAAAGGCGAAGGCTCCTCCCCACCCCCCCATCCCTCCAGCCAAAGCTGGCAGGAAAGGAAAAAGAACCATGCAGCATGGAAAAACTGCATGGAATTTATGTAGGAAAGAGGAAAGAACTACCATTACTGCTACCACTAACCGGGCGATAAAAGCGGACAAGGACACCAGTATTCGAAAGAACTTAACGTTATTACGACAATGAGTAATATCTTAGTTGCTGGTTGGATTCAAAACACTTGTCTAATCTATTCTTGAAGGCCGTAACTGTTGTACTATCAACGACATCACAAGGTAGAGAGTTCCAAACATTAACAGCTCGATTGAAGAAGAAGTGTTTAGCTTGGTGCGACGAGAGTCTTTTACCACTTATCTTCAAATTGTGATTTCTTCTTGTTCTATTTGATCGATCAATTGTAAAGTAATCTTCCGCATTAATATCACTGAATCCTTTGAACATTTTAAACATTTCTATTAGATCGCCTCGCATTCTTCGTTTTGATAGGCTGAATAAATTTACTTCTTTATGCCTTTGTTCATATGGCAAATTTCTCAACCTAGGAATCATCTTTGTTACTCTTCGTTGGACCCGTTCCAACTTTTCTATGTCTTTTCTGTAGTAGGGAGACCAAAACTGTACACAGTACTCTAGACGGGGTCGAACGAACGAATTAAACAGTTTTAATATTACTTTTTCCGATTTATTATTAAAGACTCGTCCGATGAAGCCAACCAATTTGTTTGCAGTTTTAACTACCTCTGAACAATGCTGACCGGGCTTTAAATCGCTTGATATAGTGATTCCAAGATCCTTTTCTTTACTTACTGCAGAAAGTTGTTGGCCATTCATTACGTGCCGAACGCGATTGTTATTTTTTCCGATGTGCAACACTTTACATTTGTCAACGTTAAATTTCATTTGCCATTGATTGGCCCAACGTGCAAGTCGATCTATATCTGATTGTAAAGCTTTTTCGTCGAGTGTCGCAGTTACTTTACTAGCAATTTTTGTGTCATCAGCAAATTTTGATACTTTGCAAGTGAGCCCATCATCGATATCAGTAACATAAATTAAGAAGAGCATGGGGCCAAGCACTGATCCTTGAGGTAAGCCGCTTTTGACATCGAGCCAGTTAGATGTAACACCGTTTAGAACTACTCTCTGTTTTCGCTCAGAGAGCCAGTCCGCAAGCCAATTGTGAATGTTACCCGAGATACCGTGCGCCAGTAGTTTGCTGAGCAATCGTTGGTGGTATGATTGCCTGTTAACTGTTATGGCTTCAATACAGTCAGTTGATGTCAAAGCATCTTTTATATTTGTTGGAGACTTCAAGACATCACCAAGAATGGTTGGGTTCTGTATCTCCAACCAATAATAATGGTCTTGATGCACTGGATTGCTCTAATCTGTCTGGTTGTGAGCAGCTGATTTATGGACCTACACACAGTTCTGGGAATTGACTGGATATGGCTTTAACTGAAATTCTTGGTGTTGTAGCGGCTTTTGTACTTGCTCCCATAGGTACTTCTGACCATAATGCCATTCACTGTAAGATCTGTTTAGACTTCACTGTGCCTGATATCACCATTTCCCGTCTGGTCTATCTTAAATCTCGAGTCAATTGGGACAATGTTTCTTCTGAAATTGATAATATTCAGTGGCATACTATTTTTCGATCCAATGACCAAGTATCTGCTCCTAATACTTGTCTATTAGATATTTTACGCAGAAGTGTCCCATCTAAGATAATCAAATCTCGTATGAGAGATAAAGCCTGATTTAATAATGACTGTAAGCGGGCCAATGATGATAATCAGGCTGCTAATCACCTATGGAGACATAATCGATGCCAGTTGCTATGGGATGGCATGGGATGTTGCATTTAAAGCTGATTGCTCAGAGAATCTATAATGCAGCTGAAGCTGCTTATAATTCTCATATACAGGAGGTTCTTGCAGAAAATACTACTCAACCACACAAATGGTGGACTTCTCTTAAATCCTCCTTGTTTTTTGTCGATTTTAGCATACCTCCTTTACGCGAGTCTGATGGTTCAATGTCCTTTGATCCTTTAATTAAGAAAGGCTAGTTTGCTTTCTGATATTTTTATTAACAAACAGTGTGATGATGGATTATCCCTACCTTTGACTTGTTTCCCCTTTCCAAAAATTAACTCAGTTGCATTTAGATCCAGTGAATTAAAAAAGTACCCTCTAGATCTTAATATATATGGTGGTACGGACCCAGATGTTTTTTTCTTACTCTATTCTTTAAGAAGATTCCTACGTTCTTTGCAACAAAACTTGCTGTAGTATTTAGATTACTGCTGAAATCTGGTAGTTTTCCTTCTTGTTGGCGCAAGGCCAACATCACCCCCATCCCGAAGGGAGCCTCAGCTTCAACTTTTCCTACTGAGTACCGCCCAATTTCTATTACTCCAATCCTCTCTAAGATCTTTGAGAGACTTTTGGCTAAACGGCTTTCCATATACTGTCATAAATTCAATCAGTTAAATGATTTTCAGTTTGGATTCCGTAAGGGTTTGGGAACATGTGACGCTCTCCTGACACTGCCTCATGACCTACAGGATTCTTTGGATCGTGGGCATGAGGTTCGAGTTGTTGCTATTGATTTTAGTTCTGCTTTTGATGTTATGACTCATAGGGCTCTAATTTATAAACTACAACTCCTTGGTATTGGTGGAAGTCTTCCCAGTAGTTTTAAAGAATTTTTAACTAATCGATTACAGTGTGTGGTTGTTGATGGTGCCTGCTCTGCTTCTCTGTCTGTTGTTTCTGGTGTTCCTCGGGCAGCGTCCTTGGACCTTTATTTTTTAACATTTTTATTTCTGACTTGGGCATTAACCTCGTAAATAAGCTTATTTCATATGGTGATGATACAACTCTATACTCCTCTGTTCACTCTCCTAGCAAAAGAGGTGAAGTTGCTGCATTTTTGAATAGGGACTTGGCAATGATCACCGCTTGGAGTCAACTTTGGGGGATAAAGCTTAATGCTAATAAAACGCATTATATTACCATCAGTAAAGCATGTACCTTGCATCCACCTTATCCTTGTTTGCATATTTTTGGTGAACAGATTAAAGATTTTTCTAGTATCCGTTTGTTGGGAGTCACTCTTGATTTTAAAACTGACATTTGAGAAGCACATCCGTTCCATTTCTTCTACTATTGCATAGAAGACAGGCTTACATCGTAAGTGCTTCAAAATATTTGCTTGTGACTCAAGTATAACCATATATTTTTATGCATTCATTTTGCCTCACTTTGAGTATTGTGCTCCTGTTTCGATGTCTTCTGCCAACTGCCATTTAAATTTACTTGACAGAGCTATCAACTGAATTAAATTTATTTCTCCGGCACTTGTTCTTGATCTTGATCATCGGCGTCAAGTTGGTGCCCTTAGCATTTTTTTTTAAGAATAATCGGCATCTCTTACACAATGCTTTGCCTGATCCTTTTACTCCTGCCCGGGTCACGAGGTTTGCTCTTAGTCAAAACGATCTTGCTTTTCATCCTATGAATTTTTGAACGACACAATTCTCACGATGTTTTCTTCCATCGTTGACAAATTTATGGAATAAGTTACCCAATGAAATTGTCCTTCCTGCAGACATTTCTACACTTAAGTCTCGTGTGAATGTCTTTTTGAAACTAATATTTTTCCTCCTTTTGGCATTGACTGGCCAGTTTCTTAATTATTCGTTGCCTTTGCTTCTCTCCAGTACCTTTTTGTATTTTGTGTGGTTCACCTTCTTGTATCTGAACCCTTAAGGGAGGCTTTGGTAGTTTATCATAATAATAATAATAATAATAATAATAATAATAATAATAATAATAATAATAATAATAATAATAATAACAATAATAATAATAATAATAATAATAAAATTATTAATACTGCTCTGAACACACACGTATATATATATATATATATATATATATATATATATATATATATATATATATATATATATATATATATATATATATATATATATATATATATATATATATATATATATATATATATATATATATATATATATATATATATATATATATATATATATATATATATATATATATATATATATATATATATATATATATATATATATATATATATATATATATATATATATATATATATATATATATATATATATATATATATATATATATATATATATATATATATATATATATTTAGTGTATAGATGGGTAGGAGGTTTTCTCTAATGCATGTTTCATTAATAGTGATGGGTAATTCAGCATTCACTATTTTCTTGAGGGTGTTCTCTCTTTTCCTCAAAAGTGTCTTATTCTCTTCTGAAAGATTATTTATGACCTCTCCATAAGTGGTCATTTTCCGCTAAATCCAGGATTTCGGCTCCTTGAGCCTTCTTCAGTAGCGTTGTTCCTTCTCAGAGTGGAAGTGAGAATGTGATCTTGGTGCTTCTTCTTCTAGGGATTTACCCCCTAAATAGGGGGAACGGGCCTTTGTCTTACGACGGCCCGTCGCAGGGGGGAACCCGCCGCTGGCGTGCGGCGGGTGTAGGGACGCCTCCGCCGCCGCCACAGCCACGGGTAATAGCCGGCGAACAGCGACTGAGGCACGGGCTCTCCGGACAGGCGCCCAGGAGACACACGTAGCGGACTCGTGCGAGCAGCCGACCAGTCGACTTGACTGCGGAGGGGTGGCCCAAAGCGAGGATGACCCCATGAGTCCACCTCGCCTCCGCAGAAGGGCAACGCAGCTGCTCGCCCGAGGAGTGCTGGCGTTCCACTGATCTTGGTGCTTCTTCTTCTCTTAGGATTTACCCCCTTAAAAAGGGGGAACGGGCCTTTGTCTATGCGTCGGCCTGTCGCAGGGGGGAACCCGCCGCTGGTGTGCGGCGGGTGTAGGGAAGCCTCCGCCGCCGCCACAGCCACGGGTAAAAGCCGGCGAGCAGCGACGGAGACACGGGCTCTCTGGGCAGGCGCCCAGCAGACACCCGTAGCGGTACTCGTGCGAGCAGCCGACTCGTCGACTTGACCACGGAGGGGTGGCCCTAAGCGGGGATGACCCCACGGGTCCACCTCGCCTCCGTAGAAGGGCCACCCGGCTGCTCGCCCGAGGAGTGCTGGCGTTCCACACTGATCTTGGTGCTGTGCTCGCGCCTTTTATCTCCGGGCTTGGCCGGGAGGCAAGTGCGCGCACATACTTGATCGGCTGTGCTCGCTGCTTGTCGCTGATTGGCTGACGCGTCCCGGTGCTGGCTGGCTGTGGTCTCCGCTTCCTCGGCGCATGCTTGGTAGGGCCCTCAGGTTGTCCGCTTGTATGTTCAATGTTGGTGACATTTCTTTGATGTATAAAGCCTCCAAGATAGGTAACCTCCGCGTATCCGTGCAGGTATCCAGTATTACCGTATCTTCTTCCAGCATGCTTCTTGTTAACGTTGTGCCGTGTTCTTCTCGCAGGTGGTTTTTCGGAGCTCCTGAAGCTAGGTGAAAGGTTAGGCGTCGGGATAACTTAGTCGTCGTCATGCCGATATAAGATGTGTTGAGGACTGCACAGTTTCCTCTTCTGCAGGAGAACTTATATACGACGTGGGACTTCTGAGTATCCTCCTTCTTCTGGTCAGGGCTGTTGCGTAGTAGGAGCTGACATGTTTTCTTGTTTTGGTAATAGATGCGTAGACTTATTTTCTTCTCTGGGCTTGTTGGTTTGACGTTTCTGTAAACGATATACTTTATTATTCTTTCTTCTTCCTTGTACGCGGTCGAAAAGAATGCCCTGTAGTAAATGATGATGCTCGTTTCGCTTTCTTCTGCTGTGTTGATGGGGCTGCACCACTGTTCTATTATTTTCTTGGTGCGGCGTAAAACGTCTCTTTCGCTGAAACCGTTGTTGATGAGTACTTGGGTTGACCGTTCTAATTCTTCATGTACTTTCCTCCAAGTACTGCAGTGAGTGAGTGCTCTACGGATGTACGCGTTGACCGTAGATTCTGTGTATCTCTGAGGACACTCGCTTCTTCCATTCAGGTAGTGCCCTGGGTTTGTAGGCTTGATGTATACCTCGGTCTGAAAGGAGGCACTCTCTTGCTTGACTAGGACGTCGAGGAAAGGCATGGAGTCGTTGATGCTGTTCTCGATGGTGAAATTCAGGCCGGAGGCTTCTTGAAGGTGAAGTCTGAGTTGCTCGGCTTCGCGTTCGTTCTCAGCTAGGATGAATATGTCATCGATGTAACGGCAGTATATGCTTGGCTTCTGGTACTTGCTGAAGACTTCCTCTTCGATAGATCCCATGAAAAAGTTGGCTAGTAGTACTCCTAAGGGGGACCCCATTGCCACACAGTCGGTCTGGCGGTACTTGTTTCCTCGAGGGCAGATGAAAGGGGCCTCTTTGGTGCAGCATTCGAGCAATTCTCGTAAAATATTTTCATCGATGTCGAGGGTTAGTTTGGAATCGTCGCGGTAAACACGTCAAGCGAAGCAATTTTTCCTCTTGCATTGTTGGTGCGGAGAATATCCAGGAAATCAGACTTTGATTGCAGGCTGTAGGTCGGTGGTACGAAGGGTGTAAGAATGCTGCAGAGTCTTTTTGCAAGGTAGTATGTAGGCGTCGGTACTTGTGATATAATCGGGCGCAATTTACTGCCAGGCGTATGCGTTTTTATGTTTCCGTAACAGTAGCCCATTCCATATTCACCAGAGAGCTTTTCAAACTTCACGCATCTGCTAGTAGAGTTGTTCTTAGTTATCAATTTATTGACTTTGGTCTTGAGCGCTTCCGTCGGGTCTCTGGTGATTCTAGTGAACTTGCTGGTGTCACTGAGGATGGCGTCTATCTTCTCGTGGTACTCAGGAGTGTTGATTAACACGTAGGTAGCAGCTTTGTCCGCTCGTCTGATGGTGATAGAGGGGTCTGATTTTAGCTGTTTAGCTGCATCCAGATGTCTCTTCTCGATGACGCTGCTCTTGTAGTTTCCTCTTGCTTTAGAAGCTTCAGCTATTACTTCTTGCTTGAAAGTTGGTTCTACGGTGATTTCACCTCTGCTAGCGAGGCGGTCTACGTCGTCCAGGAGTATTTCACATTCGGTTCGTTTCTGGAACCTTCTTGGTTTAGACAGGATATGGCAGTTGAGGCCCATGTCCAGTAGCTCTTCTTGGTCGTGGTTGAGCACCTTGTTTGTAAGGTTGATATAGCCTTTAGCAGGGAGTGGGAATCTGATGCTACCGCCATTTAAATTAATCAGCTTTTTCTGATTATTTCTGATGGTGGAGTTTTTGTGCTGGTCTAAATTCTCATAGAAAAGAATGTCTATGTTCTCCTTTAATTTAATGTCAATGTTTGCACTACTCCATTTTTCCCTTAGCTCTAGCTGCAATGGCCGGAGTTCTTTTATTTTTTCTTTTAATTCTCGTATACGGGTTTTCATAAGGTTCTTTCTCTCTTCGTTGGTGGGCTTTCTGCTGCCCCTGGATTTAGCGGAAAATGACCACTTATGGAGAGGTCATAAATAATCTTTCAGAAGAGAATAAGACTCTTTTGAGGAAAAGAGAGAACACCCTCAAGAAAATAGTGAATGCTGAATTAGCCATCACGTTTAATGAAACATATATATATATATATATATATATATATATATATATATATATATATATATATATATATATATATATATATATATATATATATATATATATATATATATATATATATATATATATATATATATATATATATATATATATATATATATATATATATATATATATATATATATATATATATATATATATATATATATATATATATATATATATATATATATATATATATATATATATATATATATATATATATATATATATATATATATATATATATATATATATATATATATATATTCGGACAAACAGACTTCAGCCCCTCTAGGTGAGAAGGATCCCGTACGCCTATGTCTGTTGACGACATCAAGGGCACTGACCTTGCTGGACGACACATTTCAGTCTCTTCATGTTATGTGGTGAGGATGTCGAGGCCACTAAAAGTTTCACATACCTCGGTAGTGCAGTGCATAATAATGGTGGGTCTTACTAGGAAGCCACTCAATGGACTGGCCTGGCCCACGGTGTTATGGACACACTCAACAAGAATGTAGGGCGTTGTCGATATCTATGCAGGCGGACGAAGATTCGAATCTTTAAGTCGCTGCGGCTCCCTGTCTTATTGTATGGCTGTGAGACATGGCCACTGAAGAATGCCTTGGAGAGGCGTGTTGATGCCTTTAGTACCAAGTGCCTTCACAGGATCATGGGGTATCGCTGGAATTACTTAATGTCAGTGAACCCTACACTATGGACCGGAAACTTTCTGCTGAAAATTTGAGTTCGCATCCTTGAAAGCCAGTCATTTTTTTGAGAATTACAAAAAAAATATTTGACATACAAATTAATATATGAATTTCATCAATACGATGAATATCTTATATTCCAAAAGCATTTTAAGATATCTATATAATTACTATTTGAATAATCATTTCACTATATAAATTAACCTATATCAAGCGCCTTACCATGTTATTTCTTATTTTATTTAGTATTCAACTCGTTCTTCCATTTATGAATAATACTTTAATTTGCTTTCTTTTTGATATATATATATATCTATATATATATATATATAGATATATATATATATATATAGATATATATATATATATATATATGGTATCAACAGAAAGCAAATTAAATGTATTATTCATATATGGGAAGAAATAGGGCTGAATACTTCAATAAATAAAAATTAACATGTATAATAAGGCGCTTAATATAGGTTGATTTATATAGTGAAATGATTATATGAAAATAGTAACTTTTTATATAGATATCTTAAAATGATTTCAATACAAGATAGTCAACATATTGAAGTGTTCATATATGAATTTGTATGCAGATATATTAGTTTTTGTGGCGTCAGGAAGGTTTTTCGTCGCGGCGCGTGAAATGAGTCAGATTTGGCGAATTTTCGTCGCGAATTCTGGTCAAGCTCGATCAAAAACTACTGCAGCTAGGAAGGCGTGCTTGGTAGCAAAGGAAAGCTCTATTAATACAGATTAATAATAAGAAAAAATGGAAAGCACTAAATAAATAAATAAAAAGTTAAAAGAAAAATATTAGGACGTGTCCAAATCGCGGCAAAAGGGACGAAAAACAGGCTATTTTGTGACGGTTCGACAACAAACTTGGAATCGAGCTATCAAATAATTCTTCGAGCTGGTCAAAGTACATTGCCAAGAGGGGCTACATGCCAAATTACAGCCTTCTAGAGGCAATAGGAATGCCACACTAGACAAAAACGGCAAAGTGTCTGGAGTTCGTTTATATCGCTCTCAAAAGGGTTTACGTTTCTAGCTCTAGCGACGAAACTACTGGAAGTAGGGAAATGTTATGCATCATATTGGAAAGCACAATGGTATGGCTAAAGTATTAGTTAAATAAGTTTTTATGAAATTCTCAAAAAATGAGTGGGTTTCGGGGTTGGGAACTCAAAAATAGGTTATTTTCAGAGCCGTTTTTTTGCGAATTTATTCTGTTTTTATTCGTTTTTTGGGCCCGGTCGCTTATTAAAAAAATAGCCCTTTTATTTAGCCGTCGATTGATACCAGAAACATTTCTGTAGCCCCAGAAATAAAGGAGGTATGGAGATTCGCACCAAAGCGGTTGATTTTCCCAAATTCGCGGCTTAATGACAAGGGCGCCGCAAAATCAAAAGAGTTTGCCGTCCATTACTTGAGATGTCACTGTTCATGTAGAACCATCGCCTACGTGATGAATCTGAATCGGGGCAGGTTACCGCTTTTGTCCGTGAACGCCAAATCCTACTATATGGGCACGTGCGAGGCCCCCTGAACGTCGATCCTGTTCATTGGGTTGTTTCAGTAAGAGACAAGATTGAGCGGAGAAGACTAAGGGGACGCCCACGCAACTCATGGTTAGGGCAAGTCGATCGATCCTGCCGGGAGGGACTTGAGATTGATAGGGCGGTTAATGGGAACTTTCTCGGGAGGACCGTCGGGAGTGGAGGCAGGGAAGAGAGTGAAGCTACGTACCCCCGTATGCTCCCCGTTAGTTAGTTTTTTTTTTTTTTTTACAGCACAGAGCAACTCAAGGGCAACAAAAAGAAACGTAGAAAAAAAGTCCGTTAACTGTTGCTCTCACAACGCGAAAATTATAAAGTGGCCAAATGAGAGATCAATTTCGGATGGAGAGGTGTCTTAATACAGTTACACTCTTCTTGAAAGAGGTTACGTCTTAGGCAGGAGGAACTACAGACGAAGGAAGGCTGTTCCAGAGTGTACCAGTGAAGGGGATGAAAGAATGGAGATGCTGGTTAACTCTTGCATAAGGGGTTTGGACAGTATAGGGATGAGGTTGAGTAGTTAATAGTATTATGATGTTATGTAACCGAAAACTTTAACCGAAAACTTCAATGCATAATTATCCAGCAGATTAAATTTTCTGTATCCTATATATCTGATTCTCTCAGTATGTTCTCCTGTGTCTGATGAGTGACTATCTTCAGTGTCCCTAAACAAACACCTACTTGCTTGAGTCATTATATTCATTTCCTCCTCACAACCTTGCCTTAACCACCATGATATTCTTCCCACACTTTCTTGATACATCGTGATATATGCCTAACAGCAACAGAGCATTGTCCACTTCTGACAGAAACAATCATGGCAAACAGAGTAGCATAGTACTTACTTGTATTATAGTGACCCAACCCTCTTGCTCTCCACTCACCTGTGAAACATAAAGTATCATAATAATTTTCACGAATCAGCAAGTGTAATATAATTAACATAAAACATACAGTGATATATATAAAAATTGGTAGTGTTGTATATATGCCTTGGAAAAGTCGAATAAAATGATTAAGTAGACCGCCATTTCTCAGTCCAAGCTACTTATATGAAACAATATATTAGTGTTCCAGAAAATAAATACACACACACACACACACACACACACACACACACACACACACACACACACACACACACACACAGATCAGACTAGTGTTTTGACCTTACTACTGGTACCATGTATTCCAGTACGGCCTCTTGCATGGTCGGACCATCGACGACTATACTGGCTCCCAGCTGTGCTATCCAATGAGGAGGGTGACTAGACACCCAGCAGGAAGAAATATACGACCTATCAAATAGCGGATAATCTTGCTGACAAACGGCCATCTAGTTCTACATGCAGTGTGGATTCGAACCTAGTCCTTCGCTTATTATTTTTATCTTTTTGCTTCACCGCAATCTTTCTCCTTCTTTCTCATTGCTCTCACCATTTTCTCTTTCTCGGCGTCTCAGGTGTTTGGGGGCTGCAAGTCAATGTATAGTAATAATTACAGAAACAAGACGTTGGAAAATACCTTTATATTACAGTGAAGTAATGGCAAATGATGATGATGAGAAATAGGAGGAAAATAAAGAGGTAATATGAGCAGAGAGTGAAGAGCGTGTAGCGGGAGGGGAAGAGCACTTCCTCACCAGCCGATATCTCAGCAAATATTATCCAATTGTAACCTGAGGTGTGTCTTCTTTCCCAAAACAGAAGTGTCCGCCCTCCCCAACCCTTCTTTCCTCTCTTATAAATATCTGGCCAGTGCTCTCTCTCTCTCTCTCTCTCTCTCTCTCTCTCTCTCTCTCTCTCTCTCTATATGCGTGAGAGAGAGAGAGAGAGAGAGAGAGAGAGAGAGAGAGAGAGAGAGAGAGAGAGAGAGAGAGAGAGAGAGAGAGAGAGAGAGAGAGAGAGAGAGAGAGAGAGAGAGAGTGTGTGTGTGTGTGTGTGTGTGTTACTTTTAAGACCCAAAACTAGCCAGAGCTTGTTTAAACTAGTCAAAAGTAGAAGTAACAATTGCTGTACTTATAAACTAGTATTACCCAGAAAGAACTAGTTGCACCAAAGGAGGCTGGCTAGAACACGAACTGAATGGTTAGAGTGATTTTATACCTAGTTTAATTTAAATACTTTAGTCAATACTAGTTTCTACAAATGCTCTGTATGCGAGAACTAAGTCTTCCGGTATTTACTTCTCAGACACCTTAGTGAAAACTAGGTGCTGTAACAGTTAATGTGAGACATACTTCATGCAACTAATTTATTTCTTCCAGAATCATAAATTATGTTTGTTTTATCCACATGATAAGATTAACGGTATCTTGTTAGTATATTTCATCCACTTTGGTGTAGTGTAAAAAAAGTGCCATGCCTATCAAGGTTCTTGACGACCAGCGTAGCTGTAACAAGGGTAACAGTCGTGTCACGTTTGGTTCATAGGGTTTGGACTCGTCGCTCAGTCACCGTGGTTGTTGTGTGAGGTGGCTTGTTCACCGTCAGTTAGTTGATCGTGAACCGTCAGGGAATAACATTATACTCCTGATTCCTGTGCCGATATACTTAATGGCAACCTCCAGCTCGCTTGACCACCCGCTGGACGGGGAACAGAAACAGGATGGAAGGAGATTTTTTTACAAACCATACTGATGTGGGACTAGAGCAAAGCATCACACTACATCATTACTGAAGACAAGTATGCTTCACTTCTCAAAGAGGTGAATGACGCTAAAACAGCTGAGAAGAAAACTATTGTACAGTACAGAAGACTAATGAGGTTTGCAAATTTTAAAGATACTTTTCTATTTCTCTCTCTCTTCACTTAGGTGATTTGTTACAACTGGTTAAATCATACAAAGCTCTTGCATAAATAGTTTTGACTAAAATAATCTGTTAAAACTAGGTTTAACCTTTTTGATAATGACCTTTCGGGTTTTCCCCAAGATCCTTAGTTGAAACTAGTTATGCTTAGGTGATACTAGTTGTACAAAAATATATTGGTTTTGACTAGTTTAAACTAGTTCTGACTGATTTCGAATTTTAATTGCAACATATGTTTATATGTTGCAACACTCAACCTCAGACCTTACTATCATTTCCGACTGGGGCCAGAAGAACTTGATATCTTTCAACGCCTCAAAAACTCGGTTTCTCCACCTATTCACTCGACACAATCTTCCAAACACCTATCCCCTATTCTTCGAAAACACTCACCTGTCACCTTCTACACTAAACATCCTTGGTCTATCCTTAACTCAAAATCGCAACTGGAAACTTCATATCTCTTCTCTCGCTAAATCAGCTTCCTCGAGGTTGGGCGTTCTGTATTGTCTCCCCCAGTTCTTTTCCCTTTCCCAGTTGCTATCCATATACAGGGGCCTTGTCCGCCCTCCCATGTCCCATGTGTGTGGGGGCTCCACTCACACAACTCTTTTGGACAACAGTGACTTGCTCGCGAGCAAAAGCTGCCAGATTTGGGTCCAGTGTGACGCCAGCTTTACTGACAGTCTCCTACCTCTTAAATTCCGCCGCAATACTGCATATCTTTCCATCTTCCGATATTTTCATGCTGACTGCTCTTCTGAACTTGCTAACTGCATGCCTCTCCTCCTCCCACGACCCCACTGCACTCAACTTTCTACTCTTGCTCACCCAAATACTGTCCAAATCCCGTTGTGCAAAAGTTAATCAGCATCTTCATTCTTTTATATCTTCTGCTGGTAAACTCTGGAACAGCCTCCCTTTATCTGTATTCAATCCTGCCTATGACTTGAGTTTTTCAGGAGAGTAATGTTAAGACTCCTCTTCTCCCGAAATTGACCTCTCTTTTGGCCTCTTATTCTGGTTTTCTTTTGTTGGAGCAGCGCTTGGAGGTCTTTTTTGTTGCTAATTTGTTTTAGTGCCCTTGAACTATCTCCCTTGCTTTATATATATATATATATATATATATATATATATATATATATATATATATATATATATATATATATATATATATATATAAAATTACACAACAAATAGACAAGTACAGTCACTTAGAAAAGTTACATAATACCAGGCCATATAAATTGGTTCATACCTGTCTTACACAGGGACATCACTTGAAGAAGAGTAAAGCAAACATGTGTAAAAAGCAGTCTAATTTAATGTCCTGTTTCAGTAAGATGCAGGATGTTTGTAATCATGCCTGATTCATCTAGCTGCTTTATTCTGTATAGCCTCTAGTTCATTAATATTATTGTGAGTGTGTTGATTCCAGACAGTTTTGCAATATTCTTAGTGTGGCAGAACTACTGTCTATTTTCAAAAGGAGAGTTTGAAAAACTGCAAAATTTTCCATGTTTTAGTATGGTGAAAGTTTTTTTCTTGTGGAAAACTATAGAAACCGCAAAAAAAAATTGCGACAAGAAAAATCTATCTCGAAGCAAACACTTATCAGACAAAAAAAAAAAAACTAACGCAGAGGGGTATTTTCAAAATATGACCATAAGAACATAATAAAATAAGAAAGCTACTTGAGGCTGTTTAACCTACATCATCTACACATACTATACTAATTTCACCATTCCTTCCCGTCCATGAATTTATCTAGTCTTCTTTTGAAACTCTCTATCGACTCTACACTAACGATCTGACAACTAAGTCTGTTCCAGCCATCAACCACCCTCTATGAAAACCAATTTCTTTCCATTTCCTTGTTGAATCTACATTTCCCCAGCTTAAACCCATCATTTCTCGTCCTGACCTGACTACTGCCTAACCACAAGATTTTTCCCTAGATCGAATTTATTATACCCTCTGAAAAACTGACTCTTACACTCCTTATACTTTATATGATGAATCTAGCAACATTATACAATGAATCAATATTATAGCATGAATATAGCACCATTATACCTTGCATATAGCAACATTATACCATGAATATAGCAACATTATACCATGAATATAGCACCATTATACCATGAATATAGCACCATGATACGATGAATATAGCAACACTACGATGCATATAGCAACATTATACCCTGAATATAGCAACACTATACGATGAATATAGCAACATTATACGATGAATATAGCAACATTATACCCTGAATATAGCAACATTATACGATGAATATAGCAACATTATACGATGAATATAGCAACATTATACGATGAATATAGCAACATTATACCCTGAATATAGCAACATTATACGATGAATATAGCAACATTATACGATGAATATAGCAACATTATACGATGAATATAGCAACCTTATACCCTGAATATAGCAACATTATACGATGAATATAGCAACATTATACCCTGAATATAGCAACATTATACGATGAATATAGCAACATTATACGATGAATATAGCAACATTATACCCTGAATATAGCAACATTATACCCTGAATATAGCAACATTATACGATGAAAATAGCAACATTATACCCTGAATATAGCAACATTATACGATGAATATAGCAACATTATACCCTGAATATAGCAACATTATACGATGAATATAGCAACATTATACGATGAATATAGCAACATTATACCCTGAATATAGCAACATCATACCATACCACTTCATCTTTGCCACAGGTCTTCACACAGGTTCCCATACTTGTTGGGGGAAGGTGGCTACCTCATTAACTATTGATTTGGGGCGGTAGTTTCATACAAGACTTTCTTCACACATTACATGCACAAAATACTCGCTCTAGTAAAGTACAAAATGCCAATATGAGAAAATATCTGGACCTAAGGTGAGGTTAGCCTGGACTGCGTGCCAACACTTGCTGTGACACTTGAAGGGTACAAATATATTATTTACTCTAGACTGCCCAACCTAATTTCATCTAACTAAGCCTATCTAGATATGTAAATGCACTCAATTATGGTGTTGGGCCACATAGTGACACCCTGTCCTATCACTACTATGAGGTCGGTCATGATATGCCAAGGCACCTCAACATCAGTAGTACACAGATTGACCAAATCTATACCATGAAATATGTCAGAATCAAAGATCTGGAGCATGGCATTTAATAAGATGATACCATGTATTTCTGATAAATGTTTGCTTCTCGTAACTACGTTTCTAACGGTTTATACGATAATACACGATGCTTACCTTTTTTCATCCTTCGGGAATTCGTGAAAAATAAGACTAGCATCCTTTTCCTTCGGTCTTCCACAGAGGGAACACGGATGGGATATCTCCGACATTGTTGTTGTTGTTGTTGATGAAAAAAGAAAATCAGGCTAACTTAATACTTTAGTTTTTATTTGCTTCGATTTCCAGTGTAACTTTCCTTTCCTTCAGTAGCGCCAGTCACGTCCCTCCCCTCCAGGTGTGCGGCCAGGCCTCATTACAGTCCTGAACACACACTTGCACACGCCCCTTAAACGTGATTGGACAGGATAAAAATAAATGGGGAAACAAATACAAATCTCACAAGTAGGTATGCAATTCAACATACATGATATTTGGTAGACAGCAATATTTATCAGCACCTTTTTCTAACATATTTATCAAATAATTATATTATTGTATATTATTTGCTAACTCAACAGCTGCCTAATTTATTTGCATATCCTTAGCACTCAAAAAAGCGCAAAATCTGACTATGAATGAGTGACAAGATTAATATGTAATGGTTTTCTAATACTTTTTTTTTTTTTTTATGGAAAGAGTGAACCAGATTGTATACGCGGTGAATGCTTAGTAATCAATTAATCAATCAATGGGGGCATACGCCGGGGGGCGCGCCGCCTCCCCCACCCTACGACGCCAAGCCCGGGGGTCCCTCCGGGCGAGTCTCCATGCAGGCCCCCTTCCCAACCCGAGTACCTCCCGGCAGGATCTATCGACTTGCTCCAGCCACGAACTCCGTGGGCGTCCCCTTGGCCTCCTCCACTCAGGATTGTCTCTTACAGAGACGACCCGATGAGCAGGATCAGCTTCCGGGAAACGTGCCACGTGCCCGTATAGCTGGAGTTGGTGTTGACGGACTATGCAGGTAATATAATTATGTCGAATCAGTCTCACGGAGTAGTCGTCGGTTTGACACAAAGTCATTCCAGCGATATCCCATGATTCTGCGTAGACACTTATTACCAAAGGCATCAATCCGCCTCTCCAAGTTCCCATTTAGTGTCCATGTCTCACAACCATAGAGTAAGACAGGGAGCACAAGGGACTTGAAGATCCGGATCTTTGTTCTTCTGCACAGGTACAGCTAACGCCATATACTCGTGTTGAGCGTGTCCATAACACCGTGGGCCAAAGCAATCCGCCGTAAGACTTCCTGGCAGACTCACCGTTGTTATGAACTACGCTACCAAGATACGTGAAACTATATGAGATCTCAACGTCCTCGCCACACGCATGAACAGGCAGTACTGTGTCATCCAGCAAGCCTCCAAACACCTGTACATTGGTCTTGGCCCAGGAGACCTGGAGTCCCAAGGACTTCGCCTCCTCGTGCAGTGCCTCGAGAGCCATCACCAAAACCTCCAGTGACTCCGCCAGGATTACTGCATCATCAGCAAAAACAAGGTCAGTGACCCTGGTATTGACAATGGATGCTGCGCAATGACTCTGGTCCACAACTCTGCCCAGTACCCAGTCCATACAAGTGTTGAAAAGCGTTGGGGCAAGGACACAGCCCTGCCTCACTCCCTCATTCACGGGAAAGTTTCCCGCCCCGCATCATTTGTGTACATGTGTTACGTCATCCGCGGTGCATTGTGGGTAAAATAAATGCTTAGTGAGCTATCCTTATAGTATATAATCCTTGGATTCTGCTGTATCCAAAAGAGCTGTGTGAGTGGACCCCCCCCACACATGAGATGCATACTCCATACGAGGGCAGACAAGGCCCCTGTATATGGATAGCAACTATGCGGGGAGGAAACTGATTTAGTGAGGGAAGAGATGTGAAGTTTCCAGTAAAGATTTTGAGTTAAGGATAGACCGATAATGTTTAGTGTAGAAGAAGGTGACAGCTTCGTGTTGTCAAAGAATATGGGATAGGTGTTTGGAAGATTGTGTCGAGTTGATATGTGGAGAAACTGAGTTTTTGAGGCATTAAAGGACACAGGTTCCTTCTGCTCCAATCGGAAATAATAGCAAGGTCAGAAGTTAAGCGTTCTGCAGCCTCCCGTCTAGATTCTTGTAATTCCTGTTGTGAGGGTCTTCTGTCGAAAGAAGTTGTATAATGCAAAGTAGATTCGTCGGCGTATGAGTGGATAGGACAGTTTGTTTTGAAAAAGAAGATCATTGATGAATATCAGAAAGTGGGAGATAGGACAGAACGCTGCGGGACACCACTGTTGATAGGTTTAGTTGAAGAACAGGGACCGGCTGGCCGGAGAGGCTCCCCCAGAGCTTACCAATGCAATTAATTGGTAAATAGCAGAAATTCTTGCTTTCTAGCGGTTATATTATTTCTTTAAATACACGTAGCACTGCTTCAATGGTAATATGAGAAAAATTGAAGAAAAATTTGAATGACATGAACTCACTTCACCTGCTGACCTTACAGTAAACGCCCTGCTGAGAACTTCAATTTAATTGATTGATAGTTTATTGTTGCGAAAGTACACAACAAAAGAGGAGGGAGGACTTTAATACGTGTCACCATTTTTCACCTGTTATGCCTACTTGGTCAAACTCTCGTATTATTCTAGATAGCCCATGTATGTATAGGGCATACATACAATAAAATCAGCCCTATTATGTAAAGAATAAATGTGAAGTCTGTTAAATAAGTGTGAAAAATGAATGAGAAGAATTAACAAATGTAATGAATAAAGGTGAAGTCTGTCTTGCTGACATCGCTAAATGAAAAAAAATAATAATACTTGTCACCATTACTCACCTGTAATGCCTAGGGAATATTAGGCTATCAGATAGATTTGAGCGCTGTATTACAGAGAGACACTCCACATTTTTTTCATCATACTTATTCTTCACAGTTGTTCTCTATATTTATTCTTCACATTAACTTTCGTTCGTTCATTTTTCCCGTTTATCCTTCATAATCCTCCGCTCAGCTAATGTAATGTTTGCATGTCCCGCCGCTCCGGCATACCAGCACTGCCAAATCACGCGCCTTCGTCTTGTTATGATCGTCACCAAGTTGGGGGTCGAAAACAACGACTGCTAAAGCGGATCGAGGCGTCGGTAATGCCTGTTACCATGATGGTAGGGGAGGATGGCTAGGGTGCGTACCAGGCGACTGTGAAAGCGGCCCTTAATAACACAGACGTCACAATAAGACATGGGCATGGTTAACAACATAGTACAGTGTCCGCAAATGAAATGGAAACACTGTTGTGTTTTCGATTTCATTGCAAATTTTACGGTGTCAGCTTTTGCGATCATGCTTGTGGCAGCGTTGTACGACAGAGGAGTAGGACTAAGTTACCTCGAGAAGCAGCAAGACGACAGTAGCCTCCAGGATATATGAAAGAGAAAGGAGGAAAAATTGCACTCGTAACAATCGTAATTAGACACTGTCTCTGTGTATATTTTTGTCCTTTCTTCTCATTTCTGATAACGATGGGCAAGTCACACCTTTCCATAACAAAGAAGACACAGATGGTCACAATGTATAAAGATGGGAAAACGATGGCAGATATAGCAGAGTACTGGGAGTCTCTAAGAAAGCAGTCTCAGTCTGGGTCAGACGCGCGGATTTTTCAAATCTCGAGCAGTCACTTTTACGGAAAAATTGCTCAGGTCGACAGAGAAAAAACACAGAGTAGTCATGAGGTAATGAATTCATTGTCTCATGTTTCAGATATCTGTCAGTCACCTTTGTGTTTTTTCTCTGTCGAATTGAGCCTTTTGTCCTAGAGAGTGACTGCTCAAGGTTTGAAAAATCCGCGTCTGACCCAGACTGAAACTGCTTTCTTAAGAGACTCCCAGTACTCTGCTATTTCTGCCATCGTTTTCTCATCTTTATACATTGTGACCATCTGAGTCTTTTTTGTTATGGAAAGGCGTGATTTGCCATCGTTATCAGAAAAGAGAAGTACGGACAAAAATATATGGCAGAGACAGTGTCTAATTACGATCGCTACGAGTGCAGTATTTCCTCCTTTCTCTTTCATATATCCTGGAGGCTACTGTCGTCTTGCTGCTTCTCGAGGTAAATTAATCCCTACTCCTCAGTCGTACAACGCTGCCACAAGCATGATCGCAAAAGCTGACACCGTAAAATTTGCAATGAAATAGGAAACACCACAGTGTTTCCATTTCATTTGCGTTTCCATTTCATTTGCGGGCACTGTACGAGTGCATCCTCCTATCCTTCTGGTGTATTATTCCTTTCTCTCTCTGTGGACAGTTTTTGCTCCCTATACAATTGAGTAGGGGATTCTATTGCAATCCCCTTTTGTGTTAGATGCGCAATTGAAGAGAAACTGGCGACGAATCCTACAGAGTTGACCAGTAGCCATTGACACCTTTACCAATTCTAAAGTGCCTTTGTAACACAGACGTAACAATCACACATGCTGCAAAATGTCCATGTCCACCACATGCCCTAAAATCAATGAATTGCAAATGCGCATCTTTACCCCTCATGGCTTCTTCGGCAAATGAGGATCAGTGTTTCCACCAACGGGGAGAAAATAGATAATGTGTACTTACTGCGTGCAAATCTCCCAAAATTAAAAGGGTGAAATCATCACTGATTCGCATTCTTATATGATGTTCTGTACAAGAGCTCCTTCACCCAGCGACTGATTTTGTTATCGCTTCGCCTATAGCGCTGGTAGGTTTACATGATGGGGCCTTCTGATCGCTCCCAGTCCTTTCGTGTCGCAGGTAAGTGTTTATTATAGTGATGCCATTCGTGCTTGGCTCATGCTGCCCCCAGGAGCTCCACTTGATCCTCTTTAGAGAGTTACGTTATAGTCTGGATTTGTAGGTGATTTTCAGGACAGCATATGAGTAGTCTTAGACCGATGACTGAAAATTGTCACCTTATAGAGGCGGGCGGAAGTTCAGTAAAATCCTTCAGAACCACTAGCGCACCACTCAGCCACCGCTCTCCTTCTGGAACCATCCATTGAGTGATGGTGTCGCGGATCATGATTCGTCACATTACTTAAAGTAACACATACTTGTGTAATGCTCTGGATGAACTTGTTTTCGCCTTGAAATATACACAGTTTAGGGGATGCTTGTAAAAAAGTTTGCAGATTGATTAACGCGGCGTTGTCCAGACAGATGCATAGAGTTAGCGGGATGATAGTATCGACCCCGGTCCGCTTAGCATGACGCGTACCATATCATCTTCGCCTCTCCATGCTTGAGGCATACACGGAAATCCTTAACGACTTCTTTAAATATTGTCTACCTCGTCAACATTACCATGATCCTAAATACAGATACGTCATGTCTGCCTACTTGCCACCTGCCCCACTGCAACCAATATTCTACGACTATAGCGCTCCTTTGGTTAGCTAAATACTTTAAAATCACAAATCCCACCGTCATATTAATAATACCCGTCAGAATGCAACATACAGGTTGTGATGACTATAATTACACACACACACACACACACACACACACACACACACACACACACATAGACACACACACACACACACACACACACACACACACACACACGTGTGTGTGTGTGTGTGGGCGTCACATGCACGACACATTTCCTACACGTAACATCTCCTACAACTTTAGCAGTTTTCCGAGTAGTGTCATTTCCTACAGGGATACAGCATACCTCCTACACTCAAAAATATATTCAGTCACAGTTCCTATCGGGCTCCAATCACATTTCTTACAGGTCATATTTCCTAGAGGTCATATTTCCTACAGATCACATTTCCTACACCACGAAAGCCAGGGTGTTCTCGAACTGCAGCATCTGCTTAAAACGAAGGGAAAAAAACAGTAATTCTTCTGCCCTGCCGACACGGTGACACCTGTGCAGATTGCATAGATATTCTTGTGGCAGCAGCAGATAATAACAGCCCTGCAAAATGCCCTTCTTGTTGTACTACCATTCATGACAGGCTTGAGATATTCATTTAAAGGTTCCTTTTTAAAATTAATGTGTACCAGAAATATAATTTTCACTTTTTTATAGTATAGTTTTATATACATGTCAAAGAGAAATAAAACATAAATGAATATGCTCTTAAAATAAAATCTTAACTTTTTTTACAGTTTAGTTTTTCTTCACTTCTGGACATTCTACGTACTCGCAGTCGCAGCATTGTAGGAGATATGACAGTATATCTGAAGGAGTTAGCCGGATGCACTGATTTGTGTAGGATATACGCTGGGTACTCAGTTTTTGTGTAGGAATTATGCCGTATTCGTGTTATTGTGTATAGAACTATGTGCAGGAAATGTGACATTACTCCATTATTTGTACTTGTATATGAAATGTGACAACCACCCGTGTGTGTGTGTGTGTGTGTGTGTGTGTGTGTGTGTGTGTAATTCACCTCTTGGTCTGCTGCGGGGCTCTCTCCAGACAGCCAGCCGTTCCCCTACGGGAGAGCACAGAGCTCATAGTACCGACCTTTGGGTAGGACTGAGACCACTCACACTCAACACACCGCGACAACGAGGTCACAACTCCTTGCCTGACGTCGCGTACCTACTCACTGCGAGGTGAACAGGGGCTACACGTGAAAGATAAACCCAACTTATCTTCACCCGGCCGGGGAATTGAACCCCGGTCCTTCTGGTTGTGAGGGAGACGCTCTATCCACTGAGCTACCGGGCCTATGTGTGTGTGTGTGTGTGTGTGTGTGTGTGTGTGTGTGTGTGTGTGTGTGTGTGTGTGTGTGTGTGTGTGAAATGCAATTGTAATTTCCTTAATTGTGAAAAATGTTTTGTTTGACTTTTTTTTTCATTTGCATAAAAATAACTATGTAAACTGTGTAGCTGTGTATACATGGTTTTTGTAATATAGCTCAGGTACTCTTTTTTTCCCGTTAAGAAAACGGAAACCATTATATGTATAATATTTAGTACAAATTTTCTTATCTCGAAAACATATTACTCTAAAAAAACTGCGGGTCCTCCATGTGAGCATTTGAGTGCCCGCCCTCCCTTTGCTTCTCCCGCAGTCACTTGCGATCCCCCAACCCACAAATGTTAAAGCACATATAGACAACGATTGCATGGCCGGAAATGGTGTAAGGTTTGCTTGTAAATAAAAGGTCTCATTATTTCGCCCAAACCACAGGGCACCCCCCTCTGCTCGCCCGGGAGGAGCTAGAAATCCCTTGGCCGAGGCGTCAAGGGTTACCGTCCACCCAGACTGCTGACAGTGGCTTTTTCTTTTTCTCCTCACAAGAATCTTTTTTCCACCCGACACCGAGAACCGACAACAACGTCACGAAGGTAACCCTCGAGGAAAAGGACACTATTTTTTTGTGTGTGACATGATATGAGACGAGGAAATATCACAAATTCATGAAAATAAATCTAACACAGAAGAGTGGCTGCAAATATTGAAGTTACTAGCATTAATCACGTTTCTGGACTCATTAGAGAGAAGACAACATTCTATTATGATCCTGTCCGTCACAGAATAGCCAGACGTGAAGGTGGTGGTGACAAGGAGAGAGAGAGAGAGAGAGAGAGAGAGAGAGAGAGAGAGAGAGAGAGAGAGAGAGAGAGAGAGAGAGAGAGAGAGAGAGATTTACTTACGAACAGACAGACAGACAGACAGACAGACAGACGGACAGACAAACATACAGAGACAGAGACAGACATAAAGACAGACGGACAGAGACAGACATATATGCTGACACACAAACAAACAGACAGACAGATAGACAAATATACAGAAGCACACACACACTTACTAAATGAGTTTCCTCGAGGTCGGGCGTTCTGTAACATCTCCGCCAATTCTTTTCCCCGGAACAGATGCTGTCCATACATATGGGCCTTGTCCGCCCTCGTATGGAGTATGCATCTCACGTATGGAGGGGGCTCCACACATACAGCCCTTTTGGAAAGAGTGGAGTCTAGGGGCCGATTTCGCAGTCACTTTCATTTGTGTTGACCGTTACCAATGAGTGGTAATAGCCGTTACGAACAAGAAATCCGCTTTCACAGTCGTTTTTCGCGGCGCTGTTCGTGTCAATCAGTACCAGAAATTGGAACCTCTGGTAACTTAGCTCTTGTAGCCGAGCGGGCTCCCCAATGGAGCTCACCAGTGCAATTAATTAGTAAATAACACAAATTCTTACTCGCAAGTGGTTATATTATTTATTTGAATAGATGTAGTAAAATATTAAACAATACAGCAATACGTTGGAGAGCTTCAATGGTAATGAGAAATAAAATAGAAGAATTTGAATGACTTGAACTCACTTCACCTGCTGATCAACAAACGCCCCGCTGAGAACTTCAGTATGCTGCAGAAGTACACAACAAAGGAGAAGGGAGGACTTCAATACTTGTCACCATTATACACCTGTTATGCCTTCTTGGTCAAACTCTCGTATTATTCTAGATAGCCTATGTACATATGTATAGGGCATACATACAATGAAATCAGCCCTAATATATAAAGAATATATGTGAAGTCTGCTAAATGAGTGTGAAAAATGAACAAATGTAATGAATAAAGGTGTAAAGTCTGTTTTGCTGACAGTTGCTAAAGAATACAACTTTAATACTTGTTACCATTACTCGCCAATTATGCCTAGTAAATGGCTATCAGCAAGTTTGAGCGGTGTATTCCAGCGAGACTCCACATTTTTTCATCATATTTATTTTTCACATTTATTTTTTATATTCATTCTTCACAATTACTTCTTATACGTTATTTTTCACATTTATCCTTCATAATCCTCCGCTCAGCTGATGCAGTGTTGACATTTCCCACCGCTCTGGCATACCAACACTGCCGAATTAGGCGCCTTCATCTTGTCATGATCGTCACCACGTTGGGTTCGCCTGTATCATGAAAACAACTACTGTGAAAGCGGATCGAATTATGGTAATGCTTGTTGCCAGGTTAGCAGGGCCGTTGGTTAGGGTGCGTACTCCTATTACTGACAGTCTCCTTCCTCTTAAATTCCGCCGCAATGTTGCATCTCTTTCTGTCTTTTACCGATATTTTCATGATGACTGCTCTTCTAAACTTGCTAACTGCATAACTTTCCCCCTCCCGCTGCCCCGCAGCACTCGACGCTACTCAAGATCATCCATATTTAAGCAAGAGTCATCCTGCATCTTCATTCTTTCATCTCTTTTCATGGTAAACTCTGGAATAGGCTTCCTTTGTCTGTATTTCCTCCTACCTACGACTTGACCCCTTTCAAGAGAGGTATGTCAAGACACCTTTTCTCCCGAAATTGATCGCTCTTTTGGCCTCTCACTGTTTGCGTTTGTTGGAGCAACGCATGGCGGGCATTTTTTGTGTGTTTTTGTTTTATTTTGTTTTATTTTTTGAGCTGTCTCCCTTTTTTTTTACAACAAAGGAGACAGCTCAGGGGCACACACAAAAAAAAACAATAATAAAAAAAAGCCCGCTATTCGCTGCTCCTAAAAAAAAAATTGATTCAAGAGGTGGCCGAAAGAGAGGTCAATTTCGGGAGGAGAGGTGTCCTGATACCCTCCTCTTGAAAGAGTTCAAGTCGTAGGCAGGAGGAAATACAGATGAAGGAAGATTGTTCCAGAGTTTACCAGCGTGAGGGATGAAAGAGTGAAGATGCTGGTTAACTCTTGCATAAGGGGTTTGGACAGTATAGGGATGACCATGAGTAGAAAGTCGTGTGCGGCGAAGCCGCGGGAGGGGGGGAGGCATGCAGTTAGCAAGTTCAGTAGAGCAGTCAGCATGAAAATAGCGATAGAGGATAGAAAGAGAGGCAACATCGCGACGGAATTTAAGAGGTAGAAGACTATCAGTAGGAGGAGCAGACCTGATGAGACAAAGCGCTTTAGACTCCACTCTGTCCAGAAGAGCTGTGTGAGTGGAGCCCCCCCACACGTGAGATGCATACTCCATACGAGGGCGGACAAGGCCGCTGTATATGGATAGCAACTGCGCGGGGGAGAAGAACTGGCGGAGACGATACATAATGTCCAACCTCGAGGAAGCTGATTTAGCGAGAGAGGAGATGTGAAGTTTCCAGTTGAGGTTTTGAGTTAAGGACAGACCGAGGATATTTAGTGTTGAAGAAGGTGACAGCTGAGTGTTGTCGAAGAATAGGGGATAGGTGTTTGGAAGATTGTGTCTAGTTGATAGGTGGAGAAATTGAGTTTTTGAGGCATTGAAGGACACACGGTTCCTTCTACCCCAATCGGAAATGATAGTAAGGTCTGAGGTTAAGCGTTCTGCAGCCTCCAGTCTGGAGTCGTGTACTTCCTGTTGGGATGGCCTACTATTGAAAAAAGTTGAATAATGCAGATTGGAGTCGTCGGCGCTTGAGTGGACAGGACAGTTTGTTATGGAAAGAAGATCATTGATGAATAGCAGGAAGAGTGGGTGATAGGACAGAGCCCTGTGGAACACCACTGTTGATAGGTTTAGGGGAAGAACAGTGTAAAGGGAAGACAACTATTAACTCTTCGACTCCAACCTAGCTCCGGAACACCTCACTCGACCTACACTCATCCCGAGCGAGGCTTCACACTACCCGCAGCGGAACGCCTCGAACGCCCTGCCCGAGCTCCACCGGCGCGAGTGGGGGCCCTGACGTCAGCAGCCGAGACAACCTCGGACGTTGGTGCGCTGAGGACGGGAGACGACTCCAGGACTCGGTCGAGCCAGCTCGCTAGGCACTGGCTCCCCTTCACCACCTAACGAGTCCTCCACCTGACGAGGCTGCTGCCGCGTTACGCCCGGCCCGGCACTGCCCTCCATCACTCAGCCGTAGCACCGCCGCGGTCTACCCGGGGAAGACACTGTTGGCCCCGAGACCGAATACCCGGGCCGCCCTTGCTGGCCTTACCACGCCGGCCTGCCTACCTGTCTTCCGTGGGCTGTATGAGCGGCCTCACCACGCCGGCCGTCCTACCTGTCTCCCGTGGGCTGTGTGAGCGGCCTTACCACGCCGGCCGTCCTACCTGTCTCCCGTGGGCTGTGTGAGCGGCCTTACCACACCGGCCGTCCTACCTGTCTCCCGTGGGCTGTGCGAGTTGAAGTGCATATTAAAGACGGAGTTAACATCTTGCGTATCGCTTCTCCTGACTACACTGTGAAAGGGGGGGGAGCAAAACACCTGGCTCAGAAGGAAAACTGTTAGCCCGGAACAGCCTTGGGCCCCTGCAGTTTCGTTTTCTTCACAAACAGTGACCGTCTACCGCCGCAGAGATAGAACGGCCGGAAAGGAAACTGGAGATAAAGGAACAGAGAGAGGGATAGAATCCGAAAGAGGGCAGTTTATAAAGCAAAGACTTGTGCCAGACTCTATCGAAGGCTTTCGATATGTCTAGCGCAACAGAGAAAGTTTCACCGAAACGGCAAAGAGAGGATGACCAAGAATCAGTTAAGAGAGCAAGAAGATCGCCAGTAGAACGCCCCTTGCGGAACCCATACTGGCGATCAGATAGACAGGAAAGTAAAACTATAGGGCGGTAGTTTGAGGGATTGGAACGGTCACCCTTCTTAGGCACAGGCTGTACAAAGGCATACTTCCAGCAGTAAGGAATGGTAGATGTTGATAGGCAGAGACGAAAGAGTTTGACCAGGCAGGGTGTCAGCACGGAAGCACAGTTTTTAAGGACAATAGGAGGCACTCCATCAGGTCCATAAGTCCTCTGAGAGTTGAAGCCAGAGAGGGCATATTAAACATCATTATGAAGAATCATAATAACAGGCATAAAAGAGTCAGAGGGGGGATGAGTAGGAGGAATATGCCCAGAATCGTCCAGGGTGGAGTTCTTACAGAAAGTTTGAGCGGAGAGTCCAGCCTTAGAGATAGATGAGACGGCAGTGCTGCTGTCAGTGTTAAGGAGAGGAGGGAAAGAGGAAGAAGTGACATTGGAGGAGATATTTTTGGCTAGATGTCAGAAGTCACGGGAAGAATTAGAAAAAGCAAGGTGTTGACATTTTCTATTGATGGAAGAGTTTTTGTTAAGTCGGAGAATAGATTTGGCACGATTCCGGGGAGAAATGTAAAGTTCATGATTAGCAGGAGTGCGAAGGCTCTAGTACCTTTTGTGAGCTGCCTCTCTATCAGCACGAGAATAAGCATGCTGTACCACACACACACACACACACACACACACACACACACACACACACACACATCCCCACACTATATCTTATATGAGGGTACTCAGGGTTTCATAAGATGTCTTGTTTTTTAGATCTTTCTTATCAATTAATGACGCGCTGACCCACCGCTGAAGTACGTGGACACCACAGTGGGAGAAGTGGAGTGCGACACCACAACACCAACCAAGATTATTTTCACCTCCAGGAAACACTACACAACCTACACACATGGACAACACAAAACATGGTCACCATCAACGACACCAAAACTACACTCCTACACATTAACACCTCTGCCCATGTTGTTCCCCCTGTGGTGTCCATCAACGACACTCCTCCAGGTAGTTACATCTGCAAAGCTACTTGGAGTCATCCTGGACAGCAAACTAACATGGAAGGAGCACGTCTCCCAGCTCACCAGATCTGCCACCTATAAGTTGTACCTGCTGAGAAGACTTAAAACGCTAGTGACCCCTGACTGTGTCCTGGTGAGCGTGTACTCCTCGTTCATCCTCCCCAAACTCACATACGCGTCCCCAGCGTGGTCTTCCTCCATTAACATCACGCAACACCGCCCACTTATGCGTGGCTAGAAGTGAGCATGCAAAATCATCTTGGGCCCGTTACACCAACTACCAGGACGCCCTCAACTCCCTCCATCTCACCACCCTACAGCGCCGTCACGAGACTTCTACACCGGTTCGCAACCAAGCTTCTCAACCAGTCCAGACACAGACACATCCTCCCACCCGCAGTGAACCGCCCTCAGCACTCAGTGAGGAACTACAATATTCTGGCTCCGATACGGGCACGGACTGACCGCTATAAGAACAGCGCCGTGCCCGTAATGGTCAAATTGATAAACAATGCAAATGAAGAGCAGCACTATTTGTATATTTTGTAAATATTTTTCACTAGCACTTATTATTATTATTATTATTATTATTATTATTATTATTATTATTACTATGATTATTATGATTATGATTACTATTATTATTATTATTATTATTATTATTATTATTATTATTATTATTATTATTATTATTATTATTATCATTATTGCTATTATTATTTTTACTCTTATTATTGCTATTATTGTTATTTCCATTTTCATTTTTTTTTATTATCTATCATATTATTTTGTTCATTTGTTTCATTAATTTCATTTCATCTTCCATTGATGCATATATCCAGCTCTAGGCCTGCTTGGTTCCTCATACAAGAAACCGTTTATTATTATTATTATTATTATTATTATTATTATTATTATTATTATTATTATTTACACACACACACACACACACACACACACACACACACACACACACACACACACACACACACACTGATGCCTAGTTTTTAGAAAGCACTCCATCCCATTCTTACCCGTTTTTTTCTCTCTTATTTCCAGTTCTAGTCAGAGATTTGTTGGAATCAGGAGTCACAGTATAACAGATTACTGTTTATAAACCTACCTCTTGGATAATCATAAATTTTGTTCCATTTGTGCATAATTGTTGCAAAAAATAAAGCGTTACCGTACTCTTCTTATGCATCATTAGCCCCACTCCTATTTTTTTCTTTATTGAGTTTTGACATATGCTGCATTTTGCAGCCAGACTCGCTTAACTGAAATGTCATTTGCAAATCGTTGATTAGTTATAGGGACTCCTCTCCTATTACATTTTTTCATCAAAGTAAGCTTACTATAATTTTTCTAAGCACAGTTAACATTTAATGTGATATGGCATCACCCTTGGAACTTTTCCGGTATATGTATGCATTTCATTAGTCGATGTTCCATCTTTGTATGTCCTATAATTAATTTCCTCTATAACCTGCTGTAGGATCGTCTTAATCACCACTACAGTTTCAACTAAGCCGATGGTTTGATGTAGTTAATTAATGCCAAACAAAGTGGTTTCCCGAGCTCGTTTATTTTTTCTATTAAGTCATACACTGTCTGAATGTAATCCATGATTGAGAACCCACTTTGAAAACCGGCTGTGTGTCAGAATTTTTTTATTGTTTATGTAATAATTTGTATATAGTTTAAGCTGGTAGGAAGATATATATTTTTTTTTATATCTATTAGGTGCACTTTTTTATATACTAAGATTATGGATGCCTTTTCCAGACTTTCAAAAAAACTTCCCTACTCGAGACGTTAAAAAATGTCAGCACTATTTCTTTAACAATTTTTCCGGCGTTTTTTATAAGATCTTTCCCGATCATACCATTACTACCACTAGTACTGCTGCTGCTACTACTACAACTACTACTATTATTACTACTTTTTTTTTTTTCGTTGCGGCCTATTGCGCCGTTGGGCTTTTTCCCTGGTGGCGCCTGATGGTCGGCCCAGGATCCATACGACAGACAGGTTGGCTCATGCGCTCGCTCGGGGTTAGTTCGTGACGTCACGTGGTCCACGCGCTTCACTCACCTCTATTCACTCACTGACTGACGCTCTTATTAACCAGTATTTTTATACATTTGTTTTCGCTCTCTTTATTATTATTATTATTACCATTTATGGTACCATGCATATTAGTGAGGTAATGGTAGTGCAACAATTCTCGTAAATCCACGTTTTTTCTGCTCTTGTAGACCTCCCTCTCGCCTCATCCAGGATCTTGGGAATAGTGGTAACTAAAATGTAATAGTAGAAGTAGTAGTAGTAGTAGTAGTAGTAGTAGTAGTAGTAGTAGTAGTAATATTATTATTAGTAGTAGTAGTAGTGGAAGTTGTAGTAATATTATTAGTATTAGTATTAGTAGTAATAGTAATAGTAGTAGAAATAGTAGTAGTAGTAGTAGTAGTATTGTATTAATAGTAAAAGTAGTAGTAAAGAACAAGTTTTCAATTATTTCATAAATAATTATATATCAACATGTACCTGGACTGGATTAAGATGAATCAGGTGAGGTCACAGTGACTTCACCTGATTAATTTTAGTCCACTCCAGGTACATGTTGATTATTTATGAAATAATTGAGAACTTTTTCTTTGTTACTACTGCTACTACTACTACTACTACTACTACTACTACTACTACTATTACTTTTACATTATTAATTCTACTACTACTACTACTACTACTACTAATAATAATAATAATAATAATAATAATAATAATAATAATAATAATAATAATAATAATAATAATAATAATAATAATAATAATAATAATAATAATAATAATAACAATACCACTAGTAACACCACTACTACTATCGCTACTATTACTTTTACTATTACTACTACTACTACTACTACTACTACTACTACTACTATTATTATTATTATACTACTATTACTGCCACTTCTACTACTGCTACTATTACATTTTAATTACCACTGTTCCTGAGATCCTGGATGAGGATAGAGGGAGGTCTACAAGAGTAGAAAAACGTGGGTTGACGAGAATGGTTGCAGTACCATTACTTCGCTAATATGCATGGTACCATAAATAGTAATGAAGAGCAAAAAATAAAATAAAGAGCGAAAACAAATGTATAAAAATGCTGGTTAAATAAGAACGTCAGTCAGTGAGTGAATAGGAGCAAGTGAAGCGCGTGGGCCACGTGACGTCACACACTGACCCCTAGGGAGCTCCCGAGCCCGCCCGTTCTGGCGCAGGCGAGTGTTTATAGTGGCGCCATCTTGTTTTGGCTCATGCTGCCCCCCGGAGCTCATCTTTGAACCTCTCTATGGAGAGTCCGGGTTGATAGGTGGTCTTCAGGGCAGCAATTGGTTACTCTTAGGCCACTCGGCCTTTCATTTTGATCTTTCTCACGTCTTCCTGCTTTTCCTTTTTTATAGTTTTGCAATTTGTAATGATTTTATGTTGTCAATAGCTGATATGTATATTTTAATTTCTTGCCTTTGGGCTATAGCATCGGTAGGCTTTTATGATGAGGCCTGTTGATCAGCCCCGGCCTGTTAGGGCACATTTTATTGTGCTACCATTATTGGTTTACTCCTACTGTTCTCCAGAGCTCCACTTGATTTTATTTAGTGAGTTTCGCTAGAGTTCGAGTTGACAGGTGTTCATCAAAATAGAGTGTGGGTAATCTGTGAAGGCGGCGATGACTGAAAACTGTCAGCTAAGAGCGGCGAGCGGACCTTGATCTTTGGTTCACCAGGAAACCGCAACAGCATGATGACTACGCAGCCATCGCTTCCCCATATATATATATATATATATATATAGATATATATATATATATATATATATATATATATATATATATATATTACTTTTTTTTTCTTTTTTTACTTCTCCGCCTATTGCGCCGGTAGGCTTGCTTGAGGGGCCTGGATGGTATTCGGCCCCAGCTCGTCATGGCGCAGGCAAGTGTTTATAGTGGCGCCATCTTCTCTTGGCTCGTGCTGCCCCGCGGAACTCGTTCTTGATTCTTGGACGGTTTCCTCTAGAGTCCGGGTTGATGGGTGGTCTTCAGGATAGCATGTGGGTAATTTTAAGCCACTCGGCGGTGACTGAAAAATCCGAGGTTGTAGCGTGGGGATTCGAACTCGTGTCGTCCATCACGTGGTGAATGTGGGCCCGAGGGGCGCGTTGCATCGCCCACCCTACGACGTCAAGCCTGGGGGTCCCTCCGGGCGAGTCTCCATGCAGACCCCCTTCCCAACCCGAGTACCTCCCGGAAGGATCTATCGACTTGCTCTAGTCACGAACTCTGTGGGCGTCCCCTTGGCCTCCTCCACGTACGATTTTCTCTTACAGAGATAACCCGATGAGCAGGATCAGCTTCAGGGTAACGTGCCACGTGCCCGTATAGCCGGAGTTCGCGTTGACGGACTATGCAGGTATTATATGACGAATCATTCTCACGGAGTAGTCGCCGGTTTGACACGAAGTCATTCCAGCGATATCCCTTGATTCTGTGTAGACATTTATTACCAAAGGCATCAATCCGCCTCTCCAAGTCCCATTTAGTGTCCATGTCTCACAACCATAGAATAAGACAGGTAGCGAAAGGGGCTTGAAGATCCAGAGCTTTGTCCTTCTGCACGGTATCGACAACGCCATATGAGTGTTGAGGGAGTCCATAACACTGTGAGCCAGGCCAATCCGCCATAAGACTTTCTGTCGAGACTCATCGTTGTTATAAACTACGCTACCAAGATACGTGGAACTTTCTGAGATCTCTACGTCCTTGTCACACGCACGGACAGACTGTACTAGTGTTGGTGGTAGCGAGTGTTCCAAGTGCTAATCGGTTCACGGATAGAGAAAGTTATATCCGCCAGGGTTACTTTATTGGACAAAAATCACAAAGGTCATTAGGACAAGGACAGCACATATAATAGGCGTTTGTTTGTGTAAGCGTTTGTGTGAATGTTGTGAAGTGTGGGTGACATAGGTGTTGATGTGTATGTGTGGAACTATGTGTATAATTTGACAATTGAAGGACGAAGACAGACAGTGGAAGATAAACGAGGACAAGGAAAGTTAAACACTGAAGAGTAAAGGATCGACGAACATCAAACATGAAAACACAGAATCTTAAGTCTTTCTTTGCAGCACCCCATTTTCTTATTGTCACAGAAGGGAAGGAACAAGGAATTTGAGCGGTGACTGCTACACTAGTTCATCTATCAACAACAAATTAGACTGCTGAAGGGCAACATAAAGAGTGTAAAAAAAAAAAAAAAAAAAAAAAAAAAATCCTAAATTTCAATCTAAAGCTGGATGTTGCGCCTACGTGCGCAACGACATCACTTGCTCTCGTGCTCACGACCTTGACTCTTCTGAATTTACCACCATCTGGCTAAGACTTCATTGTCATTCTATTACTAAATACATCTGTGCTGTTTATCTCTCGCCTAACTCTACTAACTATATAAAATTCTTTGACTATTTGAACTCTAAATTGGAGCACATCTTGACCCACTCTCCCTTTGCTGAACTCTCCATCTTGGGAGATGATCTTTCCAAAACAAACTGTCCTATCCATTCTTACGCCGATGACTCTACTCTCCAATACTCAACTTCTTTTAAAAGAATACCCACCCATTTGGAACTTAATGATTCCAGGCTGGAGGCAGCAGTACGCTTACCCTCAGACCTTACTACTATTTCCATTTGGGGCAAGAAAAACTTGGTGTCCTTCAACGCCTCAAGAACACAGTTTCTCCACCTATCCACTCGACACAATCTTCCAAACAATTATCCCCTATTCTTTGACAACACTCAGCTATCACCTTCTTCAACACTAAACATCCTCGGTTTATATATATATATATATATATATATATATATATATATATATATATATATATATATATATATATATATATATATATATATATATATACACACATATAGAAATATATACACACACACACACACACACACACACACACACACATTCATACACACACATCTATATTTACCTTGTTATTTTTTTTTTTTTTGGCGGGCTTATTGTTGTAAGTGCAACCCGCACAGATTTCACTGAACTATTACAATTGCACTTCAGGGTGCCTTTAGCAAAACGTGCAGCCACTTTGCCTTCGCTTTCTTCTACATATGTAAATAAACAATAGTTGATGTTCTTTTTTTTGTTTCATATAAATTTTTTTTTACTTATTACCTTTTATCTTAGTGTTTCTCCTGATGTAAAAAATAATCCACTTATTCTGCCTTTACTCATTAAATTCCCTTTTTTCCCCAAACTTCTACTATTGCCTATTATTCCCACCATTAAAGATTTCTCCACCACCTTTACAGAATCACCCCTACAACCATTATCAAACAATAACAACAGCAGCAAAACAGTGACAACAACCAACACTACTACCTCTACGACTACTACTCCTGCCGCTGCTACTACTAATACTATCATCACTAATAAGCTTACTACTACTACTACTACTACTTCTACTACTACTTCTATTACTACTACTACTAATATCATCACTAATAAGCTTACTACTACTACTACTACTACTACTACTACTACTACTACTACTACTGATAATAATAATAATAATAATAATAATAATAATAATAATAATAATAATAATAATAACTACTACTACTACTACTACTACTACTATTACTATTACTACTACTTCTGCTAATTCTACAACCACTATTACTACACTACTACTACTACTACTACTACTACTACTATTACTACTAATGCTACGATGACGATGATGACGGCAACATAATTTTCAGACCTGTCACATCACCTTCCTCGGGATACTTTGTCACAAATAGCACGCTTGTCATACACTCCGCTCTTCTTCTTGATAGTGTAAATGACGGAGTTTGTTAAAAAGCAGATTGTTCACTGTGAAATCGTATAAATGGTGATGTTCAAGCACAGTCGTTCGTGCAAATTCAATATGGCAAGTGTATTAATGGGAACAATTGAAAAAGCTATGTCTCGTTACACTTCCTTTCCCAGTTCCCACCTTCCTTTGTCACCCACCTGTAGAATAGCAGCAGCAGGAGCAGTAACAGCATGGACACGCAACAGAGGGGCCTCATGGCGACGTGGGAGTTACAGGTGGCACTAGTGAGTCTTGTCAGGCCAACTCTGCAACATATCAGGTTTTGATAAAAAAATCTTTTAAATCTTGAGTAAGCGAGATTCAGACATCATACGTTTTGTGTCACTTATGCAAGCATATCGGTAGCTTATGACACAGGATTTACGCTAGCTACGTCAACCGCTCCAAGAGGATGCAGCCTCAAATTATTGCAAAGTTTTGCATGTAAGCTCACGTTTTATCTCGAAGACGGGTATTTAAAGTCGCAGGGAAACAATAATTGCAGCCACGGCCCTCTTAGCACGTGGAGACCGGAGCGCGTGTGAAGAGCGTTAGGCGGCCGCAGAGGTAGAGAACGACTGCACAGCGCGGGCCAGCAGCTCCGCCACACTGACTGAGCTCTACCATCCTTACATCACCACGTGTCGTCCCGCGCAGGCACTCACACGACATCTGGCCACATAAACCACTGTTCCACAAGTCGTCCATTGCCGCCACAGTGATAAACCATTCCCGACAAATTAGTCTTACCTATAATATAAGTAAATGAATGGAGATTAAAAAAATGTTACCGACGGGCAGTCCATCCTCCCGCAACATTGCCCTTGGCTATAGAAGTGGCCTGACATAAGACATTGAGCAGGAGACACTTTTTATCCTTCTTTGTCCCTCTTCGATCGATCTTTATTATTTATATAATGATAACCTATTTTATGATGTCTTGGCTGTCTTGCTCTCTGAAACATCAGCATAAAAGCATAAGTGACTACTGCTACAAACTTTCACACGTAAGAGGTGCGTAAACCTTAAGGAATAGACACTGAAGTTTATATACTGATCTTTCAAACAAGGTATTTAATACCAAGGCAGAATCATTAAACGCAGAATTGCAAGCACTTTTGATGTTCGTGCAGGAAACTTTGATATGAATAAGCATAAAAAAAAAAACGTTTTCCTATAGAAGATAGTGTTTCTCTCTCTCTCTCTCTCTCTCTCTCTCTCTCTCTCTCTCTCTCTCTCTCTCTCTCTCTCTCTCTGCGGGAGTAGGCAAGTAGACACCTGCCGAAATGGGCGTAAGCCACTCCCGGTAAAACATATACGGGAGGCGAGGGGGTGCTGCAAACCTACCAAAGACACTCCCGTGCCCTCACTTTCCGTTTTCCTAGTGTCTCACCAACGCCAGAGTTCAGCACCAGTAGTTCAGCATGTTTTTCAAAGATAAATCATCTTACTTCCCACACACGCTACTCACAGTTTCTTCAGACATACCAAAATCTATAATGAAAAGTTTCAAAAGCCCAGCCTCGGCTTCCCAATTAGGGTGTAATATATATATATATATATATATATATATATATATATATATATATATATATATATATATATATATATATATATTTATATATCATGTGTATATGAAAGATGTCCACGGATCGGACTCCACTTTTAGTAACCGACTTGAGCATTGTCTTGATAGCTCTTCCAACTTTTTATCATTAATTTCTGCAACATTCGTCGTCTTCGCTTGATTTCCATTCTGTGGAACACCATCTCCCCACTTCTAAATCTCACCTTCTCTTCCTAACCGAAACACAGTTTGCTGGCGCTACTGACAGTAATCTCTACTATGTTCCTTCCTACTATCTCCATCCTAATTTTGATGCAAAGCTGGATGCTACGTCTTTGTACGCAGTTATATTATTTGCTCTCCTGCCCACGACCTTGATTCTTCAGAACTTTCCACCATCTGGCTAACACTTAATAATTGTCATTGTATTATTAAATACGTCTGTGCTGTTTATCTCTAACCGCACTCTACCAACTATGAAAAATTCTTTGACTATTCGAATTCCAAAGTGGAGCACATCTTAACTTACGATCCCTTCCGTGAAGTCTCCATCTCAAGAGATTTCAATGTTCACTACCAACTTAGGCTTTCATCCTCTTTCACTGACGAGCTTAAAAACAAGCCTTCAACTTTGCTCTCCTTATTTATCTAGACCAGTTGATTCAGCACCCTAAATATATCTCTGACCGCCTTGGAGACTGTTCTGTCAAACTGTTCTCTCCGTTGAGCTCCTCCTATCACAACCAGTGGTGGGCACGGTTCCGCTGATCCGCTAATCGCTAATTAGCGAAACTAACTTATCCATTAGCTGAATAGCGTTTTTGACAACTTAAGAAACAGTTAGCGGACCAATCACCTTCCGCTAAATGGGGTTCCTCCTCCTCTAACTTTAAGTGCACTAAAAAATTCACATAGGTTTGTTCTTGTCCGTTGTGGGCAGACACAGCACCAGTTGAGCCATATGGTGCAATAATTCCAGGGCTTTCACTTTTGGGTAAATTACGCCTTAAAGTAGGGTAATTGGACATTTATTAGGGTACCTTTTTGGTATTTTAGGGTAATGCCTCTTCCATTGCCATTCCTTAATTTACTCGAGTCATTAATATTGAGATTAGAATTTGTTTTTCTGCACTGCTATTGCAATTTCATATATATATATATATATATATATATATATATAT
Source organism: Eriocheir sinensis (assembly GCF_024679095.1). Taxonomy (NCBI): domain Eukaryota; kingdom Metazoa; phylum Arthropoda; class Malacostraca; order Decapoda; family Varunidae; genus Eriocheir; species Eriocheir sinensis. Next base: position 14,285,635 of record NC_066554.1, read on the forward strand.
ATATATATATATATATATATATATATATATATATATATATATATATATATATATATATATAAAGTTTATGTTGATTTTCAATTTGTTTATTTTGAACACCCTTCTCATCATATGATTTTGGCATGATACACCTTTCTGGAAAACTCCATGTCTAAGCAACAAATATTTCAGGTCACTAGGTCTGTTTTTACGGGTTTTAGAGCCAAAATACTAAACCGAAGCTAAATCCCATAGACTCCGGAAACTTGACGGGTGTCGGGAGGGCTTTTCAGCAACAGCTGGAAAGATAGGCGGGCAACATTTCGCGCTCTCTCTGCCCTCCACCCCCCCCCCCACACACACACACACACCACCCATTATATAATTTGTCAGACGTCGGTAACGGTAGGTTAGTAATGAACATTAAGTGCTACAAGTACCCCTCGCTCGCTCTTTTGCTTTCGCTGCTTCTTGCGTGTAATTGCTAGCCTTCTTCATAACTTAATTCTGGATAGTGCTCCATGCCACAGTGCAAATATCATGAAGAAATGGTTCACAGGTGATATATAATAGTGTCGCAGGAAATGTATTTTTAGTCATTAGAAGCCTAAAACATATCGATCCGGTCATCGATTTATTTTGCGGTGAGTGCATATATATATATATATATATATATATATATATATATATATATATATATATATATATATATATATATATATATATATATATACATACTTTTTATTATTCACTTATTTTTCTTACCTCTTATCCCATTTCATGCTCCCTGTTACTTATATTAGACACCAGTTCTGAATAGCTATCTGTAATACATAATTCACTCATAAGTCCACGAAAAATTGATAAAAGAGATGGTGGTATTTTTCTAAAAATGTGAGGAAACAAGTGTTGTAGGTGGAATTCCTGAAGTGGAGAGAGAGAGAGAGAGAGAGAGAGAGAGAGAGAGAGAGAGAGAGAGAGAGAGAGAGAGAGAGAAATACTAAAAAATATATTAGCCTAATGCATCTCCGGACATCGATTTCTTTTGCGGTGAGGGCATTTATATATACTTTTTATTATTCATGTATTATCCTTACCTCTTATCCCATTTCATGCTCCCTGTTACTTATATTATACAGCAGTTTTGTCTATAGTCTGTTTCAATCCTTCTGTCCACCAACAAAGCGGAAATTTTGATGGATGTGGCACCTGCGCATTTCTAGTTCGTGTGTGCGTGAAAATCAACTGTTGTGATAGACATTCAAGCTTATTTTTCAATATATTCGAATATTTATGTATACATAAAACAACTCAGTCGTTTTCATCGATAATCTAACACATAAGCACGCCAAAAGACAAGATTGTATCAAATAACGTAGTCACATCATACTCGAACGATCTGTGTTTTTTTTTTTATTATTTGATTGATAGCTGATTTCATGTATATTAAAGACACCTGGCTCTGCAAGTGCAAATAAAGGGTATCTTAATAATTTAATGCATGTAAAAATAACGATTAATAACATAACATGAAAGAGTATAACTGTTGAATGTGATGCTAGGCTATCTCGAATAGTAGGCTACCCATGTTATTTACATGCAACACGTCAAAATTCCTTTTGTATAGACACTTGCAGAGTCGTATGTCACTTAATTTATGTAGCCTATACCTGAGTGACTTTAAAAAGCAGAAATTGAGCGGGCAGAAGAGATGTTAGTGTTGTGTTTTAGCGGTGCTTAAGATTTTTTTGTATTTTGTATTTTTTTGTATGTCACTTAATTTATGTAGCCTATACCTGAGTGGCTTTAAAAAGCAGAAATTCAGCGGGCAGAAGAGATGTTAGTATTGTGTTTTAGCGGTGCTTAAGATTTTTTTGTATATGTTGATATTAAAACGAACTGATATGAAAATGTGACTTCATGGGTCCATGCGCATTACTAGTGGGGGGCTACATGCAAAATTTGGTAAGGCTAGGTAAAACAATAAAGTCAGAACGCCTTTGTTTTTTGTTTTTTAAGCGGTTCCGCCAACACGCGTCAAGGATACGGAGACTATGCTAAATCCATATAAAAAAGTTAGCGGTTAGCGTTAGCTTCCACTAATGGGGTCCTTCACAAACCTCTAAAATTGCCAGTGATCGCTAGCTACACTCGGTCAGGGCATGTTGAAGCGATGAGGAGTCGCACACTTTAAAATCTCTCACGTGATAAATTATGATGCGCTGTGCCTATATTCTACAAGACATTGACCCCAAGTCAAGGGAGGCGGTGGCTGAGTCGTCAAAGTAGCGGCCCCGTGTTCAGGAGGGCGCGAGCTCAATCCCCGCCCGGTGCCACCAAGCTGGGATTTTTCAGCCGCCGCCGAGTGGCTTAAAACTACCCACATGCTGTCCAGAAGACCACCTATCAACTCGGACTCTAGATTCTAGGATCAAAGATGAGCTCTGGGAGGGCAGCATGAGCCAATGCATGATGGCGCCGCTATAAACACTCGCCTGGGCCAGAACGGGCTGGGCCGGCCATCAGGACCCACCGGAAAGAAGCCTTGGACCGACCATCAGGATCCACCGGAAAGAAGCCTACCGGCGCAATAGGCAGCAATGTAAAAAAAAAAAAAAAAAAAAAAAAAAGTGTTTATGTTAAAAATTTTCATGTGAACTGGTGAGAAACACTCTACCAAGTAGTTATTACAAGCTAAATACTTGCAACTTAGCTTACACCATTCTCGCATTTTTTTCTACTCTCCTCCCGCATTTATAGCTTAACACTGTCCGATCCGACCTTTTCAAATTTTCGCGCTTGTAACACCTAGCATTGTACTCATTTATCTGAACAACGATAACGTTCATGAACACTAAGTACTGGTACCGAATCAATAGTGTAAAACAATAATGAATAATGAGTGAAAAGAAGCTAGTGGAAAGTAAAAAAAAAATAAACGGTATAAAAAAAACGAAGGCAACTCTCTCTTTCCCTCCCTCCCTCCCCACCTACCTCCCCCCCTCCTTCCCTCCCTCCCTCTGTCGCTTGTCACAGGATTGGAGGAAGAATGGAGACATCTCCACTCGCAAAACAAATATCGTACACACGCATCATCTATGAAGCTCGCTGTTAATTTTCTTCATCTTCTTCTTCCTCTTCCTCTTCTTCTTCCTCTTCTTCTTCTTCTTCCTCTTCTTCTTCTTCTTCCTCTTCCTCTTCTTTTTATATGGATTTACGGTCAAGTACACCAATGGATCGCGAATTGGTTACCCCCCTCCTTCCCTCCCTCCCTCTGTCGCTTGTCACAGGATTGGAGGAAGAATGGAGACATCTCCACTCGCAAAACAAATATCGTACACACGCATCATCTATGAACCTCGCTGCTAATTTTCTTCATCTTCTTCCTCTTCCTCTTCTTCTT
>NC_066554.1:14294016-14298206 GCF_024679095.1 Eriocheir sinensis
GTACATTTGTAAGAAAATAAATATACAAAATACACATAACATAAAGTAAACTTGTGAATATATATATTCAAATACGTATTAATGTAAATATATATATATATATATATATATATATATATATATATATATATATATATATATATATATATATATATATATATATATATATATATATATATATACACATAAATAAACGTAAATTTGTAAAAATAATATAAATCCGTATCAAAATAAATAAACAAAATACACATAAAATATAGTAAATTTGTGTATGAAATAATATAAAAAAAATATAAAAAGAATATAAAATACATATAAAATTAATTTATATATATATATATATATATATATATATATATATATATATATATATATATATATATATATATATATATATATATATATATATATATATATATATATATATATATATATATATATATATATATATATATATATATATATATATATATATATATATATATATATATAATACACAAAAAAATAATGTAAGTATGGATGAAAATAAATATACAAATACATATAAAATCTCATAAATTTTCAGAAAAATATATATACAAAATACCTATTAAATAATGTACATACGTATAAAAATATTTATACAAAATAAACATAAAATAATGCAAATTCGTATCAAAGAAATAAACACAATACACATAAAATAACGTAAATTTGTATGAATATTAATATACAAAATACACATGAAATATAAATTTTTATTAAAATATATATACAAAATACACATAAAATACGTAAATTTATATAAAAATATATTTACAAAACACGCATTAAATAATCTATATACGTATAAAAATATAAATACAAAATACACATAAATTAATGTTAATTCGTATCAAAATAAATATACAAAATAAATATAAAATAATGTAAAATTGTATGAAAATATTAATACAAAATACTCATAAAATAACGTAAATTTAAAAAAAAAATATTTATACAAAATACACATTAAATAATGTAAATAGATATAAAAATATATTACAAAATACACGTAAAGTAATGTAAATTTGTATTAAAATAAATATACAAAATGAACATAAAATACATTTGATTTCTATAAATATTAATATATATTAATATATATATATATATATATATATATATATATATATATATATATATATATATATATATATATATATATATATATATATATATATATATATATATATATATATATATATATATATATATATATATATATATATATATATATATATATATATATATATATATATATATATATATATATATATATATATATATATATATATATATATATATATATATATATACATGTATATATATATATATATATATATATATATATATATATATATATATATATACAAAAAACACAAAGTAACGTACATTTGTATACAAATATATACACAAAGTACACACTAAATAATGTAAATACATATAAAAAATATATGTTCAAAATACACATAAAATAATGTAAATTTATATCAAAATAAATAAACAAAATACACATAAAATAATGTAAATTTGTATCAAAATAAATATTCAAAATGCATATAAAATATGTATATAAATTTGTGTTAAAGAATGTTACAAATACCCTTAGAAAAATATATTTACAAATACCATTAAATTGTATGTAAATTTATACTAAATATATATACACTTAAATATGTATATAATAACACTTTTGTATTAAAATATATAGTACCACACATTAGATAATGTAATTACGTATAAAAATATAAATACAAAATACACATAAAATATTGCAAATTGATATTAAAATCAATAAACAAAATACAAATAACTAATGTAAATTTCTATGGAAATAAATATACACAATACACATAAAATAACGTATATTTATATATATATAAATATATATATATATATATAAATATATATATATATATATTTATATATATATATATATATATATATATATATATATATATATATATATATATATATATATTTTTTTTTTAATTGTTGCTGGTCAGCTGGTGGCATCTTCCTGTGGGGGCTCTGATGGTTTGGCCTGCTAGTTTCTTCCAGGGGCCTGATACGCCCAGCCTGATCTGGCGCATGAATGATTATAGGCGCTATATATATATATATATATATATATATATATATATATATATATATATATATATATATATATATATATATATATATATATATATATATATATATATATATACAAAATACACATAACATAATGTAAATTGTATCAAAAAACAAATACAACATAAAATATATATATATATATATATATATATATATATATATATATATATATATATATATATATATATATATATATATATATATATATATATATATATATATATATATATATATTTTTTTTTTAACGTTGTTGCCTATTACTTGATGAGCATCTTTGATGAGGGCCTGATGGTCGGCAGGCTTCTTCCAGGTGAGGCCTGATGATTTCGGCTAGCCCGATCTAGCGCAGGCAGATGATTATGGTGGCGCCGTCTTGCATATATATATATATATATATATATAGTTCGTGTCAATTAAATGCAACATGCACATAAAGGCAAATAATTTGTATATTGATATATATATATATATATATATATATATATATATATATATATATATATACATTAAAACAATACAAATTACACATAACATGAAATGTGGAGTCAGAGTGATAGAATGTATGAAAATGCACATCAGGTGCTGAAAATATAGTATATATAAATTACACATACATAATGGTAAAATTTTGTGAAATATATATATAGTAAAACACATCAAAATGATGTAAATTTGTATGAAAAATAAATATATACATAATAATAATAATATGGTAAAATTTATGAAAATAAGGTAGTTATACAAAATACATAAAAAGGTAATTTGTATACAAAATATATATGAAATAATGGAATTGTCTTTTGAATGAAAATAATAAATTGTTCTTTGAATATATATAAATAAAATAAAGTATATATATATATATATATATATATATATATATATATATATATATATATATATATATATATATATATATATATATATATATATAAAATACATAAATAAGGTAATTTCGTTGAAAATAATATATATATACACATAAAATAAAATTAAATTTCGCTTTGAAATAAATACAAAATACATATAAAATATGGTTAATTTATTGTTAAAATATATACAAAATATGTATATACATATGAAATATAAATTGTATAAAATACATTATATTTACAAAATACTCATTAAATAATGTAAATACGTATAAATATAAATACACAAAATCCACATAAAATTAAGTAAATTCTTATAAAAATAGATAAACAAAATACACATAAAATAATATAAATTTGTAAGAAAAAACATACAAAATCAACCTAAAATAAAGTAAATTTGTATGAAAATATTTATACAAAATACACACAATATAATAATATATATATATATATATATATATATATATATATATATATATATATATATATATATATATATATATATATATATATATATATATATATATATATATATAATGTAAATGCGTATCAAAGTAAATAAAAAAATACACATAAGCAATGTAATTTCTATGAAAATACACATATAATAACGTAAATTTGTATGGAAATATATATACAAAATAAATATTAAATAATATCAATACGTATAAACAGATATATACAAAATATACATAAAATAATGCAAATTTTTATCAAAATATATAAAAAAATACACCTAAAATTTTGTAACTTTGTAGGAAAATATATATAAAAAATATTCATAAAATAAGGTAAATTTGTATGAAAATAAATATACATATTACACAAAATATGGCCAATTTGTATTTAAATATATATACAAAATGCACATAAAGTTTGTATAAAATTATATTTACAAGATACACTTTAAATAATATAAATACGTATAAAAATATAAATACAAAATACACATAAAATATAAAATATATATATATATATATATATATATATATATATATATATATATATATATATATATATATATATATGGACATATTGAATACGATAGTGAATAGTATTTCGCTCTTTGTTTTTTAAGCATATAGGATATACTTTGTTCCAGGACTTTATATTTGTTTTAAGTGAATGGAGAGCTTTAAGGACTTCATCGGTTGTTAT